>NC_054702.1:56444056-56564056 GCF_016097555.1 Gigantopelta aegis
ATTTTAAAATAATTTGCAAAATAAACGGAGTGTTCCGGACGGGACAGAAATGACACCATTATATGAAATTGCCCAGAAAAGACCTTATGAGACCCCGATTTTGTATACTGCCCCTACTTGCAACCGTTATTTTAAGGTAAGTACGATGTTGCATGGCCTAAGGTAAATGAGGGCTCGAAATGAAAAAAAGAAATCTAAAGTTAAAGTATTTTTTGTTTAGCAATACTACTGCTTTATTAATCATTGGCTATTGGATATCCATCATGGGGCCTATCGACGAGGATCGATCCTAGACCGACCTCGCATGAAGCGAACGCCTTAACTACTACTAGGAGAGGGCCTCGCAAGTTGAATAACTTGTGCCCAATCCTTTTGTATATTATATGCAATAAAATATGTTTCAAACAAACTACTAGGCTACGTCCCGCCCTTTGACAAAACTAAAGTCATATGTAGAACTTAATACCAACCATAACATGATAATATGGGTCTCTGATGTGATTCGCGATTATAAAAGGTAGACTTCCAGCCCCACCGGTGTCTAACCGATCTCCGTTTTTATCTCCAGTACTATTTACAGGTTGCCTAGTACTGTTATTTCAATAGTTTATTGTTGACACTGATTTGTTTGTCCTGTCGATCCCGTGCCTAGCATGTTCGCGATCATATTTCGCTATTTTATTATTGGCTTTTCTTTAGATATCTATAGATCAACGCCATGAGTGCATTAAAAATCGAGACGCCACTTTATAATTGACTAAACACATTTAGATGTAAATGCTTGAAGAAATCGCTGTAATAATCCATGAGATCTATAATCATTCTATAATTCTGTTATTGTCTAGAATTTATATTGGTTGATGACACCGCTCCGTTGACATAGCGCCTAATTGTCTGAGGTGCTTAAATCGTAGGATAGCCCAGTGGTAAAACGCCCGCCAGATGCGCGGTCGGTGTGGGATCGATCTCCGTTGCTGGGCCCATTGGGCTATTTCTCGTTCCAGCCAGTGCACCACGACTGGTATATCAAAGGCCGTGGTATGTGCTACCCTGTCTGTGGGATGGTGCATATAAAAGAACCCTTGCTGCTAGTCGGAAAGAGTAGTCCATGAAGTGGCGACAGCGGGTTTCCTCCCTCAATATCTGTGTGGTCCTCAACCATATGTCCGACGCCATATAACCGTAAATAAAATGTGTTGAGTGCGTCGTTAAAAATAAAACATTTCCTTCCTTCCTTCCGTTGATAGAGCGCCTAATTGCCTATCAAAGGCCGTGGTATGTGCTGTTCTGTTTGTGGCATATAACATGTAAATAATTCCTAGCTAGTACTGAAAAAAATATAGCGAATTTTCTCGGAAGACTGTCAAATAGCAAATGATTAATCAATGTGCTCTAGTTGTGTTGTTAAACAAATACCTTTTAGCTTTCTTCAGAGTGCACATTTGCTGAATACTGGTGGGTTACTGTTAAGATGTATGTGACTCTATTAATTTACTCCTCGTTTTCTTTGACTAAGATGAGTAACATTTCAACAGGGTTGAAACAGTATTTCCACCCCCACCTCCCACCCCCCCCCACCCCCATTAAAAAGGAGCTTGGACCACTCTCCATAATGTAAGACCATTAGCAAAACAGTCTAACAAACTACAGATGACGTCATTGTGGTCTTTTCTTGCTGGACAAAAGGGAAACTTTTAAACAAAAACAGTTTTGTTTTGTTTGACGATACCACTAGAACATATTGATTGATCTATTGGTAAACATTTGGTAATTTTGACATGTAGTCTTATAGAGGAAACCCGCCAAATTTGTCCATTTAGTAGCAAGGGACATTCTATATGCACCATCCCACAGGCAGGATTGCACATACCACGGACTTTGATTTACCTGTCGTGGTGCACTGGCTGGAACGAGAAATAGCCTGTTAGTCCTATCGACTGGAATCGATCCTAAAGCGACAGCACATCACGCTAACGCTTTACCAATGGTCTAAAGTAGAAACAGATACTCTATTTTTTTTTTTTGGGGGGGGGGGGGGTATTTGTGTGGGTGTGGTAGGTGATTGGCTACCTCTTTACCCCCTCCCTCTACGTACGGCGCTGGCATCACTGAATGTTTCATTGCTGTGAACCCTCAGAGTGCACAATTATTGGCGCAGTGCGGGCGAGGAAAACACGCGGAAAACAGATGCTTAAAAAGGGTTCATATGTAATCACTGCTTTTGATAACCATGGAATTTTTTTTTTTTAAAGTCAGTTTCCCGCGTTGAGCGCCCGCGCCACACCAAAAAACCTGTTGATATGGACAACAGTCGTAAATGAACACTGGTCTTTAGTTCAGACTTACGTGGTTGCGAGGTGGTGTCAATAAGCATTCATTTACTATTTTGTTTTTCTCTTAGCTGAACAACAGGACTCATTTACTATTTAGACGGTGGACTCTCCTGTTAGTGTTACCAATAAAGTAAGTCTTCCAGACACTAAAACCCCCAATAAAAAACAACAAAACTGGGACCACTCTCGAGGCAAACCAACAAAAACTCTAGACAGACAGCTCCATAGGAACCCTTTAGTGGGCAAGTGGGTGTGACTTAAGGGGTATATGCCCTACCCAAGATCAATTATACTTTTGTTCTATTATTTAAAAATTAAAACAAACTGTCTTTAAAACAGCTGAAATGTATCATTTAAGACATTGATATTTTGTTTTGTGAATTCTACGAAATCACGTCTGAGGCTATCAAACTATGCAAATATCGCTGCGAAGCATGTCCCCACACCCAATAAATAACTTGGGTATCCCACTTCAGATAGTGTTTCTCTTATCGCTTAATCACTCGGCTTGTGACTCATGGCCCAGTAATACTTAGTCATTTCTAGCTATCAAACAAACCAACACCAAAACAGCATCAACAACCCCCAGCGCCCCCCCCCCCCCCCCAAATAACAACAAAAACAACAGTCCCTTAAAAACAACAACAAAAAACAACAACAAAAAACAACAACAACAAAAAACTAAAAACAACAATAAAAAACCAACAACTACAATAACAACAACAACAAAAGAAAACAAGCCTAATACATAAAACATCAGCCCTTCCACTCTCCCAACCACCACCCAAAAAAACCCCGAAGACGATAAAGGACAAAAAACTAAAAAAAAAGCTAAAAAAAAAAAAAAGGCAAAGAAAAACAAAACCCAGAAAAGAAAAGAAAAAAAGCTAAAAACTAAAAAGGGCATTTTATTTCGTATTTTATTCCATCTTTGTTTGGTCCTGGGGTCACTGTCGTTATTTGTTTTAAAACACGTCATTTTCCCACGTCTTATCATCTATCGTTACAGTATCACTATCACTTAATGATCAAATATAACAGAAGTAGAAAAAGCAAAACGGTGTAACCGATGTATCAGTTCGCGTGAAAAGCCAGTTATTGAAAATAAAACAGAATCAGGTAACACTGTTGATTAGTTGCTAGGCGACAAAGAACCCCACAGCACAAATACCAGACGAAACCGCCCAGATCACCGCAAATCTCAGCTGATACCTAGATCCTCTGTTTTGTATGAAGGTAAGCAATCAATTTATTGACACCCTATTGGTAATAAAATATTTCTCTTCATAATTAAATACGGTTTTATTTCGTAACAGATTTATTTACAATTTAGTCGAAATATTTTTTTTTTTACAGTATTTAATTTACATCAAAGGCCGTGGTATGTGCTGTTTTGTCTTTTAAAAAGTGCAAATAAAAGACTTCTTTCTTGCACGTAGCAGACTTGGTTAAGGAAGCGGATTTCCTCTCTATTCGCGGCGAGTCAGAATTGCCATACATCATAAACGGCGAATTACGTTGGTTTGAAGTGCGCTAAACAAATATTCACTTTCCTAGTTTATAATTTTGTGCACAATATATCTTCGTTTAGAAAGACACTGGCGCAGGACTGAAACATACTGCTATTAATAGCTAGATAGATCCATCATAAATATCATGGACTCAAAATAAAATTAAAATACAACGAAAAGCAAAAAAAAACACCCCAAAAATAATAATATAAAAAAAGAAAGAAAGAAGCAAAACAAGATAAATGTACAAAAAAGCAACAAAATAAAACAAACAATCCTCAAAATAAATGTTAAAACCCCCAAAACAAATAAATAACCCACAAACAAACCCATCCAAAGAAAACCCCGAACTATGATATTCCTCTAACGAATGCCACAGGCAGGGTAGGATATGTGGTCCCCTTTCTTGAGTACATAGGATTTCACCTCTGTAATATTTAAATACCACGTAGCAATTCCTGCTGCATTTGCTTTTTGAAAACTTACGAGACAAATACTGATTCCATTAGTATGTAACCAGATACAATACAATTACACATGTATATGTATAACAAATTACAAAGGCCTTGTGAGTCTGGACTCATAAATCACAGAACATCTTCAATATCAAAGAATTTGATATCATGATAAACATCAAAATCATCATCATTATCATGACCATCATCAATATCTTCGTCGTCATCATGATCACCATCATAATCACCGTCATCATCATCATCAATGTCGTCGTCGTCTTCAGCATCATCATCATAATCGTTATCATCATCACCATCACCATCATCATCATTATCATTGTCGTCATAATCATCATCACACATGTATTATCATCAATCATCATCATCATCATCATCATCATTATCATCATCATCACCAAACAACACACACACGCATTACGTCCAGATACATATAATTTACATATGACTTGTTTTTAAAAGTACTATTTTGTACACTGTCGGTGAAGCTTCTCGACCTTCAGCTGATCCTTTCTTTACATTACATGTGCGGTATTTAATGTTATTGGGACAGGTTACCTGTATTGGTTTACCTGCAGACCCACTCGAGCTGGTGTGTTCTCCAACCGAAACCCCTGACCTTTGCGTACAGACATTTTAATCAGTTGTTCACATGTCCCAGTTTGTTTATTCATCCGAGCCGTTTGAATTGCTCACAAAAGTTCTACGCTATCATATGACCAACATGGTTAGAGCTTCGCGTTTAGGACTGAGGTAAGTATTGAATTGTCATATTTATGATAATAACCAGCATATTATGGATGCACATACAAATAAACGGTGTTTTTCTTTTACAACGACACCTGTTCTGTTTAATTTTAACTTGATATTTGTAGTTGTATCCAATTAAGATTCAAGCACGCTGTCGTTGACTCACGCTCAGATCAGCTATATGAGCGGTCTGTTCAGGATAATGGATTAATGATGGTTTTGTTTGTGGTTGTGGGATGCGAGCCCGGTAACCAGTCCTACCAGTCTGATGTCTTAACCACTACGCCATCAAGACTTTACAAAAGCGATTGGCGTTCAAAAGGTGGCTTAGACTAATTTAATTAATATATATACACACATGTACAACGAATTAATATATATATATATAATTAATATATATATATATATATATATATATATATATATATATATATATATATACACACACACACATAACATATCTTATTTACACCGTATCCACCGTATGGCACGTCTGCCCTGATCACGAGTTCAGACATGCACCAAAAAACGTCTCCAGGACAAAAATGCTGGTTTGATTGGGGTGTCTAAATGTTTAAAGAGTGATACCATTTACAATGGTTTCTATGAAGAAATAAAGTGACCCTTTGGACATTTATAAACTCACGCCTAATGGCTAACATATCAATCTCAAATATTATCAGATTTGTTTGGTGCTAATACTTAAATTTTTGTTACTGTGTTATTCAAATTATATAACGTAAATACATTTCCTCGGGTCTTGCCAAGAACCCTAAATTGTTTGTATCCAAGATCTTGTGGACACATCTTTAACGGCTTGACATGAAAAAGTAGTTCACAAAAATGCTGAAAAATAGACAGCAAATTCATGAATTTGTTGTCATTCGTAACTGCTGAAATTGGTTCACTACTATAAATGTTGGAAGTTCACCTTTGATGAAAATTTCAGTTTTCAGTAGAATTCCCTATTCAGCATAATGTTATGAATTGTTTATATATGTGGATTGATGGAATACCATATGTTTTACATACGACCTTGACCATTACGTATTACGTGCACGTGACTAGTGAGATCCCTTTATTCATGATGCCGTTTGGTTGGCCTAATAGAGAGGCAAACGCGAAAACGTTACGTAGACCTAAACGTGAAAAGTTGCCTCAACACGGAAATTGAACACGCATAAATGTATCTGGTCTAACCAAGGTTCATCGAAAATAAAAGACCCCCCCCCCCCCCCCCCAAAAACAAACAAAAAAAACCCCCATCACACCCAACCCCACCAAAAAACCCCAAAAAAACAACACCCAACAGCAAAAACAACAACAAAACACACCACCCTACAAAAGAACCAAACGAAGAACCAAAACCAAAACAAATAACAAAAACAGAACAAGAACAAAACAAGCAAACAAAAAAACACCAAACCGAAACCCTTATTATCCATATAACTCCATTCTGACCATCATGGTCTAATAAACACATCATACACCAAGATATATTTAACTGACATATTTCCCCCCGTGAACTGTCACATTACGCCAAGGTGTGACCAAATGTCACTCGATCATTTTAGATATGAATAGTAACTTTATAGCCAGGTTGCAACCAAATATATATACAAATGTATCAGTCACTCGATCACTTGAGTCTTTTTCAAGCTGATTACCTTGTTATAGCATTCGTTCGATTAAATCAATCAGAAGCTTTATGTTAACCAATATCCTTCTATTGACTGTTTTATCATTGTACTGCAGGCGCATTGTCACCACAGGGTATGGGATTTTAAATAATATGCCAATCTTTGTGATCCAAGGATTTGTCTTAATTTACCATTTGCGACTGTGAATAGACGCCAGTGTTTTGAATAGCGTTCATTAGGCGACCAAGGAGTCACACGTGGATATTCATCTGCTTAACAAAGACTGAAATCTTAAATAATTCCACTCAATATTTGTGTCACTTGTAATTAAATTGGTTAACACTCGTAGCGTCAGGGGGCTATGTATCTTGGTACGAAGGCAACTATTTGAATTAAAAATTATTCCAGTTTCATAATTTATGAAACTCTGTGTCAAAATCAAAATACTACTTCTACTACTACTACTACTACTACTACTACTACTACTACTACTACTACTACTACTAAAAAAACAAATAAAAGAAAAACAATAAATATGTTACATGTATGTATGTATGTATGTATTAATAATGGTATTACATGTCTTTGTTTTAATGAATGTGTATCATACTGCAATGTATTATATGCAGTACGTAAGTAAGTATTGTGTAGTGTGTGTGTATATATATATATATATATATATATATATATATATATATATATATATATATATATATATATATCGGTGTGTGTACCGTATGATAACCATTACAAAGCTTTTTCTCTTCTGTGTGTTTTAGGTCTTGGTCTGTCTACTTCCGTGAACAAACTTTGTGGTAATGGGCTACATACATTTTGCATTCCGTTCTTCAGCACGTGTTTATCAACATCCACCAGCCGTCTGCTAATGTTCAGACCTCACCCCATTCACGAGTGGAAAGACGTGTCACAGCGAGTCAATACGGATACCTCGTGTTGTTAAGACTCTATTCAACTGCTACAATACGACCATTATATACAGGAGAATTTAGTCCTATTGGACACCGCTTTATTATGTGGACTCCCTAATAAAAAAGGAGAGACGTGGATTGGCGTAAACATATTAGTCTTGACCCATATTCCAGAAAGGATCAGTCACAAAATTGGGAAGGTGTTTTCGTTAATCTTGTTAATATTACATGAAAGTATTTAGTATGATTCACCTTTATGCGAGTACTTTATAAGGGTGTTAATATGTTGAATTCTTCGCCAACAAGGACAGCATATTAGTTTCAGAGAGAAATCGGTTTTCGGTTAGTGGATCATATAGAAAAAGTTCTTCTTTCGGACAAGGATTCACGTTTTTAGTGTACCTGTCACCTATCCATATAATTCAAGATGTGGACTATCCAGTGGATTGTTTTCGTTTTGTTCCTCAAGATTTTACAAGATGTTTCAGGAGAGAAAGTGGAAGCCTGTAGATCGACTTTATGTAGATGTCATAAGCAGAATGACAGAACTACAGTGTCTTGTAGAAACCAGAATGGCATCACTGAGATACCCAAAAATATTCCACCGGCTACAAAAGTACTGTAAGTATTGATTCTGTTTAGTATTTTAACTTTAGAACATGATGTTATTTAGAGACATTTAGCATTGGTTTCTTAGCTCGATTACCATCAATGGGTCAATATAGTTTTCTCCTCGTTCCAGCCAGTGGTCCATGCCTGGAGTATCAAAGGGCATGACATGTCATTTGTATTGTCCTTTTTGTGGGAAGTAGCAAGATCCTTACTGTTCCTCTGTAAAACGTTTACTTCGCCTGTTTTTATCACACTTCTCTCCTTTCTTCTGGGAAGGTAGAAGTCGCTTCTTCTACTGTTTCAATTCTATATTAGGGCCTGCAAAAGTAGCCCACGTCTCTCTCTAGACCAAGAGATGCCATTACTGCATGTTAGACACCAGACAGCCTGTGTTTTAAATTAAATTAGGGTATTTTTAAACAATATTGTTTTTCTTATATCCTCTGTGTGAAACACACACACACACACACACACACACACACACACACACATCATTATTAATACTGATAGTGTTAAACATAAATTCCTTTCATTTAAATTCCCCTCTCACCGACCAACGCATTGACACTATTTATTATTTTACTTTAGTGTTATTCCGATATGTTATTAAACAGATATTTTCATATTGGCCTTGTTATAGGTCCTTGAACCGTCGCATAGCTTTGGACCAACAGACCAATGGCAAGGCCAATATGAACAATTTTAATGACATTTTAATAGGCCACTGACCCTGGTTTCCGAGGCATGTCTTAGCTACTACAAACTCATTGAATTTGGTTTGTTAAACAAGTTGTAAGTAATGTGTAATTTAACTGTAACCACCCCCCCTCCCCCCCCCGTTATATTCACCTGGAAATTAATTAAGCACTTCCTGGATTGTATTGCAGCCTAATTGGCGGCTAGAATTTGTTGTCCGTGTTCTGTATCTACTAGGTATTTACCGATATGGTATGAAGCACATCAGTGTGATCGCAGCTCCATAGTCAATTACCACACATTTTCATGCATACATGTATTTACGGTTTTTGTCTTTTTCATCGACGAAAATAACACTTACTATCAATCTGTTTCAGTGTCCTCTGTATAGACAGAACATTTATTTCACTGTTTTTTTTATCAACGGAATCGTCACAATTACTGGCGGAGCATAAGTCACGTAGTCAAAAATAGGTGGTTCTTAATTAATGTTCAGGTGTTTACATTGTACACCACCTGATAACTGAACCAGGACTCTTAACTGAACAACTACTTGAGGAGTGAAGATGTTATTCTTGTTCTTAACTTTTACACAATTAATGTTCTGTGAAAATTAATACACAGCAATGGATCATATAACTCCATCATGTTTTGGTTGTACTACCCCAATGCTAACATGATATGGGAGTGTGGTATTGAAGGCAGTATGTCAGGTAATATGTTGGTTGTTAGAACAGACGCTTTCAGCAAATTTGCTTTGATGTGTTTGCCGGCCCCAGCGTCGAGTCACCCCTGTGTTATGTTTGTTTAGTAGTACCAGAGGAGACATAGGTAAACTGTCACCTCCATGTAGTTTACTAGGAATCTGTTAAACATAACAAGGTGTTGTTTAGTCTTTCGATAAACACATACGATGGGGCAAAGGAAAAAAAAAAAAAAATTAAAAGGACAAAATCTGAACATGGGCGGGAAGATCCACAATGCTTGGTCTCTAGTAAATAATTATATATATTGTTTTTAAAACGGAGGTTTAAAGGAGAATAATAGGACCCGAACACGAGTAAGCAGAACCTATGTTTTCTCCATGGGACAAGGCCGGGCATGTGTTCGACCCGTACCCCCTTTCAATGGTTAGGGTTAAGGTTAGTTTTAGGGTTAGGTTTAGGATTAGTCTTTAGAACCTTTGATATAGAGGGGGTACGAGTCGAACTCTTTCCTAAGGCCGTAAAGAATCAAACAAGGGGTCGAAATTCCCCTGCTCAAACATCTCTCTCTCTCTCTCTCTCTCTCTCTCTCTCTCTCTCTCTCTCTCTCTCTCTCTCTCTCTCTCTCTCTCTCTCCAATACATTTCCCGGGGGAGCTTGTCTCGACCCATCCCCTGCTGGGCGAAACTAGCCTAAAATAACAGAGGTACTGAGTACAAAATGAATCCCGACACAGTTATATAGGGTTTTCTCCAGCTAGAAAACGGGGGAATTTTAAACTAAAAAACCCAAAGTACCTCCAACAACAAGACCTCATCTACGCATAATCATAATAATGGCAACAACAAACAAAAAATCACTAATATTCCGTATTATTCGGGTTTAGTTACTTTTAACTCATTAAACTAATGTATATATTTAATTATAGCATTTTGAATTCACCCAAAACGTATATAATTTTAATATAGGATGTGCATGTTTAAAACATCATTAACGGTCACTCGTTGTTTTTTGTTTTCAGAGACTTGTCAGCCAACTCAATATCTTCCATAATGGAAGACGATTTACAAAACTTGGAACAGTTAGAAACATTGTGAGTAATTATTTTGTCTGTATATGTTGGTATATCTTGCGCGTGTGTGCGTTGTGTATGTATGTATGTATGTATGTATGTATGCATGCATGCATGCATGCATGTATGTATGTATGTATGTATATATGTATGCATGCATGCATGCATGCATGCATGTATGCATGTACGTACGTACGTACGTACGTATGTATGTATGTTTGTATGTGTGTATGTATGTATGTACAAATGCTTGTGTGTGTGTGTGTCTGTGTTTATGTATTCATTTTATTATGAGCATTATGTCTGTAGCCCAGTGGTAAAGCGCTCGCATGATGTGCGGTCGATCTAGGATCGATCTCCGTCGGTGAGCCCATTGAGCTATTTCTCGTTCCAGTCAGTGCTCTACGAATGGTATATCAAAGGCCTTGGTATGTGCTATCCTGTCTATGGGATACTGCATATAAAAGATGCCTTGCTACTAACGAAAAATGTAGCGGGTTACCTCTAAGACTATATGCCAAAATTACCACATATTTGACATCAAATAGCCGATGATTAATAAATCAATGTTCTCTAGTGGTGTCGTTAAGCAAAACAAACTTTATATGTCTGTATCTATATATTTGCGTTTACTTGTATCTTTGCATGCGAATATATGTACATATAAAAACAATTACATTAACTTACACATTTATTTTAAAATTTAAACATAAATATAATTGGGCCGAATTTACAAAGCATGTTTATATTATGTGTTACACGCGTGTAACAATACATTTACAATGCTTAAAGGGACATTCCCGAGTTTGCTACATCGTAAGATGTTTCCGACTAATAAAATATTTCTACGATTAAACATACATTTAAAATATATTTTCTTGTTTAGAATGCCAGTGTCTGTATATTCAATGTGTTTCTGGTCGTCTTAATATTTGTAAGAAGCCCAAACTAGATTTTGTCTTCAAATAATTTCGTACGTACAAACAAAATTATTTTAGGAAATAAAATGAAATTTAACGCAGTACAAATATTAGAACGATCAGAAACACGTTTAATATACAGCCACTAATATATTTTGCAGAAATATATATTTGATATGTAATTACAATCGTTAAAAAGTCTGTTAGTCGATAACATCTTAAAAATTGCAGAAAACTCAGGAATGTCCCTTTAAACAGGCTTCGTAAATTCGGCCCGATGTGTTTTGCCTGTATAAGTTAATAATTCTTAATCCAATTCCTTCATTTTTCAGATTTCTTTTGCAAAACAGTATTACAGAAATTCATCCCAAGGCCTTCCGTAACCTGTACAGTCTGAAAACGCTGTAAGTACAATGTATGTGTGTGTGTGTGCGTGTGTGTGGGAACCCGTTTAGTTAGTAGGTCACCGGACCGAAGACAATCACTCGACAAACACAAACATATACACTACAGCTGGTGTCGATTTCTCAGTCGTCATACGTATCGCGAGCACAACAGGTATTGTTTTCCCCCATGACAACGATTTGTGACGAAATTCCAACTGTTTTTGCTACATGGGAGATATGGAAACCAGATGAATGTACTCCTCTAACGAGTCTACTCTGTCATTCTTTCACTATACTAGTCTACTCTATTTTACACCTTACTGGTTTGTTTATTCGCCTCATTTTGTTAGTTTTATCGAATATTTTAAATATTTTCACGTACATAGAGAATAATATATGAGTGGACGTTAGATACCATTTATCTCACAGCGAGTTCTTTTGAAAGGTACCAAACTCGCTATCGCTCGTTGTGAGACAAATGGTATCTAACGGACACGAATGCATTATTCTATTTGTTACATATCCTTAAAAACCAGGTTTTAAGCAAATTTTAACATCTTTTTTGACTAAAAGTTATTTACAGCCGTTGCACTTGTAGCTGACTTACGCGTCACAGACACATGATTGTCAGGTTAACTATACGTCACAGTCTAATCGATTTCCATCGTGCTGGTTTTTTATTGGACGTATGGCATCGCCTAGAAGCCTTTTTAATGACTACAATTAGATGTTAAATTGTTTAATAAATTTTGTTTGGAATACCAGTGGTCACATTAGGATGACCAAGAACACAATTTACATATCGGCGCTGCTATTCCAAACAAGAAAATATGTATACTTCATGAATTGGTAAACATTTTTGAATGAAAATTACTGCCTAATCTAAAGGAAAGAACAGTTAACATGCTCCAAATTAATTCATACACAACAATCTAATGAATATGCATGTGAAGTTTTGTTCGTGATATCATTAAAAAATAAATGTAACATGAACATCCCCTCTCCTACGTCGCAAATGTAAACGTATTTTATTAGTTTAATACATTTTCTTGGGAAGATTCAGACATTATTTTCTTTGTCCACACCTCAGTTATCAGTTAATGATTAATGACAAAGAAAAAAACAGAAAGAAAAAGAAAATGTTCCATTAACAACATTCCGATCATATTTTAAACGTCTATTTGACTTTTAACATATTGTTATTTCTAATCACACACAGTAATATATATTTTCAACTACATGCATATCAATCAGTCATTAGGAAAATTAAAGGGACTCTCCTGAGTTTCCGAAAATAAAATATTTCTACGATTAAACTTACTATTAACAGTTATTTGTATTTAATTGAATACTTCTTTCAGGGTTCTTTCAGACAACAAACTGACGGAAATAATGGCGGATCACTTTCAACATTTATCAAGTATTCAGAGAATGTGTGTATTCCAGTTCATTAATTCATAAATTTAGTCAACTATTTATTCATTCATTTAATTACAAATGTTATTACTTTAAATATTACTCTTTTAATTACTGACTTTCATTCACTGACAAACTGTACTGGCAAATAGTAAACATTTTATAGTAATATCTTGATAAATATAATGCACATCATACATTTATTCCATGTACTATATTGTTTTTAATTTCTGGCATGACATTCCGAGATGTACTATCCGACGCCATATAACCATAAATAAAATGTGTTGAGTGCGTCATTAAATAAAACATTTCCATTTCCCAGATGTACTTGAACACGTAGACTGCATACGTACAGAAATAACAACACTTACTCTAGATTTAAGTTAAATAATTAGCTACACATATTTACATATAGTCATTAAAAACCTAACGGTTTGATATGTATCTTGTTTTTTCCATGTGCGCGGAACAGACTGATTTTAAACACGCTGCTACCACGAACCTCGCAATCTGATTAAAATTAGTTCTTCTGGTCTACCAGTAGATCTAACAGCATCGTGGACTCCCATGTCCAGGTGACATTTCGTCTATAAATAACAATTTAAATATTTAATTAGATTGCGAACTTGGCCACTATTGATAACCAAAGAACCAATTTTTTTGACTTGCCTGGTTACCGCGTTCTACACCCGCGTTATCGCCAAAACCCATGCACATGGAAAACGGCTTTAATCGTGGATCATGAAATATTGATCATATTAGATGGCTTTATTGCATCAGTATCACTTTCCATGATATCATTTTTTTTTTTCAGTGATCTGCAGAAGAATAATATCACATATATATCCAAGTTTGCGTTCATAACCCTTCCCTTGAACAAGAAAGTAACAGTGTAAGTATATTAATGCAATTCAGGTTTAAAAAATGTATCTGCACATCGCTTTTTAACTGTTTCATCATTGTTCAAGGTTCTTTAACACTTTTCCATTTTGTAATACTCATCGCAATTGAACTATTTAATTATTATTAAAGACTCCTTAATTCTCTTTCTTCAATTATTGTTATGTATCATGGATCTTTTACCTTTTAAAAAACAAAAATAAAAATAAAAATACACATCACAATTTAACTATTTTACCATTGTTAATTTCTTTACGGTACTTTTCCCATCTATTTATTAAATATTAATATAATAATTAACTGTACGATGTCACATTTTTCATAATCATCCTGATTACAAATGTGTTAACTTTTTTAAAGGTAAAATATTAACAGCATCATTTTCAATATATATTTAAAAAAACTTACAGCTTTAAGCTGTCTGTGGATATACACGTAGTTAGTGGTTTATACCCAGCTACCAGAAAATATATACACTAAGTAATGAATAAACAGCTCTATGAAAGCATTAGAACTGACGGAGCCAGATTGGTGTGTTTGTGTGTGTGTCTGGGGGGGGGGGGGGGGGGGGGGGGGGGGGCATGGGGGCCATTCCCCTCAATCACACCTCCCCCCACCGTTTATATATTTCTGTCACCCAATTTCACGACTAATAATGTGGTTGCCCCATCGCCCAATGTGGGTGCCCCCAATACGACAATGAATATTGGAAAAAGTATTTAGAAAAGTATATTTTAAAAGATTTCATTTGTGAATACAGCATGTTCGGAGGAAACAAGCACCTGTACTGTGGATGCGCTCTGAAGGCGATCAGGAAGTCCCTGTCGACAAACTCCAAGCTCTACCTGGACAACCTGCACTGTTCTAACGTGAAAAACAAGCTACCTCTCAATGACATGCGCGACCAAGACTTCCCATCATGCACAGGTAATCATTTATCACCTAGGGCCAATATAGGATTAGGGCCAACCTAGGAGTTAGGGCCGATCTAGGATTTTCTAGGAGTAGGAGAGAATTCTAAGAAGAGACCTATTGAACCACTAAGATCCGAAGTTTCAGTGGGAGATTATTTCCTTATCATAATCTCAAATTATTCTGATGTTTTTGCAAGATACGAAAACTTTATGTTTTAAAGCAAAGTCGGAAACGTCAGTGCTTTAATGGAAATGAAATAGCAAAAAGAGAGACCTGCAATCTCGAGAGGGAACTGGAGTACCATGTCACCCCATTTCGCAAATGCTCACAGTACAATATGTCTCTATGGAAACTGTATTAAATACTAGCATATAATTATTTGTAGATGCTTCTTCGACTAGACACGCAATTCAGTTGAAATCCATATGCAACAAAACGGTTTTCAATTCTGGTCAACAGTGGTATCATATATTGTTATAAGTTGCTCCTACTAGTAAAATGTTTCTTGTATTGCAGTGGCATGTCATTGTCCCTTCCCCATCGAGAGATTAGCTTCGACCCTATTAGCCTACAAACAACATGGAAGAAAATAATCTGGGCTCCTTATGGGAAGAATATATTATAAATCAACATGACGCTAGCTGCTTAATCTGATCCCCAGTTAACGTGATGTTTGCCACTAGACTCTGATTCGAAGATAACATGATGCTGGCCACTAGACTGATTAAAAGTTAACCAAACGCTGACCACTTAACTGTGATCCTCAGTTAGCATGATGCTAGCCACTTGACTCTAATTCCAAGGGGCGAGACGTAGCCCAGTGGTAAAGCGTTCACTTGATGAGCGGTCGGTCTGGGATCGATCCCCGTCGGTGGACCCATTGGGCTATTTCTCGCTCCAGCCAGTGTACCACGACTTGTATATCAAAGGCCGTGGTATGTGCTATCATCCTGTCTGTGGGATAGTGCATATAAACGATCCCTTGCTGCTAGTCGGAAAGAGTATCCCATGAAGTGGCGACAGAGGATTTTCTCTCTCAATATCTGTGTGGTTCTCAACCATATATCCGACGCCATATAAACGTAAATAAAATGTGTTGAGTGCGTCGTTAAATAAAACATTTCCTTTCCTTTCCTTTTCTAATTCCAAGTTAACATGATGCTAGAGACTTAATTCTGATTCCCAGTCAACATGATGCTACTCGCTAGACCGATTCCCAGTTAACATGACGCTAGCCACTTGACTTTGATTTCCAGTTAACATGACGCTAGACACTTTACTTTGATTATCAATTAACATGATGCTAGCCACTTTACTTTGATTATCAATTAACATGATGCTAGCCACTTGACTTTGATTTCCAGTTAACATGACGCTAGCCACTTGACTTTGATTTCCAGTTAACATGACGCTAGCCACTTGACTTTGATTTCCAGTTAACATGACGCTAGCCACTTGACTTTGATTCCAAGTTAACATGCCGCTAGCCATTTTAGTTTTATTCTCAATTAACATGATGCTAGCCACCGGTCTCTTGACTCCCAAATAACATGTCACTATAGCCAATAGATTAATGCGTCTTTTTTTTTTTTTTTACAAGACTGATGTTTAAAATGTTATCTTGCTTTTGTGCTTTTAGAAGAGGAAGAAAACATTTTCCCAAGCAGACAGTATTGTCGTTACTGTTCATCAAGCAGGACAAATGGGAAATGTCTCGATGCAGACCAAAACCGAGTTTGTCACGGACAGAAGGTAAATGTAATTACAGTGTAAAGCATATGTCTAGACACGGAATAAGCTAGACATCACAGATATGAAAGAGGTGCACAAGAAAACACCGTAATTAAATATCTTTACAGCATGTCTGTTAGATAATTATATATCATTTACCGTAGTAACAGCCACGGAACACCACAGATAACACATAAACAAACCAATTGTATATACTGAACGACACAACAAGACGCGATATCTATCTATCTATCTATCTATCTTTCTTTCTTTCTATCTATAAACACACACACACACACACACACACACACACTTTTTTTTAACAAAATTAATTCAATAAATAAATTGTCAAAATGGGCCTACAATAGTTATAAGACTTTGATAATTTTAATAGACATGAAAGTAGACATAAAAGTAAAAATGCCATCCAAACTGAATAATTTAAATTAAATTAAAGAAAACTAAATTAATATTTGCGTTTCTTTTGTTGGCCAGTGTATTAATTACCGTAATAACAGTAATAGAGCACCCCAAATAACACATACATGAATCAATGAGATACATGTATACTCACTGTCAGCAGTAACGACGGCATAGTTTTATTATTACTGTTAGCACGCATCATGAATTCAGATTCAATGATTATCATAACACTAATTAAAGAAAAAAAGAAGAAAAATGTTTGCTATAAACAGCCCAAATATTGTGTTAATTAGGCTATAGTTATGTTTGATTAATGCATTTAAAAAATTTTTTTTTTTTTAAAATGCATTATTAAATTCACAGTAGATATTATTGATGGGATACTGTGCAGTAATAAAATTTTGTGATATGCTGTGCAATATCAAATTATAGTTATTTATTAATGTTTACTGTGCAGTATTAAATTATAATTATTTATTAATGTATGCTTTACAGTATCCAATTATAGTTATTTATTAATGTATATTTTACAGTATTCAATTATAATTATTTATCAATGTATACTTTGCAGTATTAAATTATAATTATTTATTAATGTATGCTTTACAGTATCCAATTATAGTTATTTATTAATGTATACTTTACAGTATCCTATTATAGTTATTTATTAATGTAACCGGCCTCGGTGGCGTCGTGGCAGGCCATCGGTCTACAGGCTGGTAGGTACTGGGTTCGGATCCCAGTCGAGGCATGGGATTTTTAATCCAGATACCGACTCCAAACCCTGAGTGAGTGCTCCGCAAGGCTCAATGGGTAGGTGTAAACCACTTGCACCGACCAGTGATCCATAACTGGTTCAATAAAGGCCATGGTTTGTGCTATCCTGCCTGTGGGAAGCGCAAATAAAAGATCCCTTGCTGCCAATCGGAAGAGTAGCCCATGTAGTGGCGACAGCGGGTTTCCTCTCAAAATCTGTGTGGTCCTGAACCATATGTCTGACGCCATATAACCGTAAATAAAATGTGTTGAGTGCGTCGTTAAATAAAACACTTCTTTCTTTCTTTCTTTATTAATGTATACTTTACAGTATTCAGTTATAATTATTTATTAATGTATACTTTACAGTAGTCAATTATAGCTATTTATGAATGTATACATTACAGTATTAAATTATAATTATGTATTAATCTATATTTTACAGTATTAAATTATAGTTTTTATATCGACGGTAATAGCGTGTGTTACTCATTAAACCTAATCTCCCCCTATTACCCAGATGGCGTGTATCAACCGGGTGGAGTACAACAGGGGTCGTCTAAACGTCAGTCGCGGCTGTATGGAGCTCCAGGACTGCATGGCACTGGAGGCGGCTAACAAAGACACGTGCGCCATCCAGCACCGCCCAACCCTGCACTGCAACTACTGCTGTGTCGGCAACAACTGTAACGCCAAACAGATGGGAGGTAAGAAATAACCTATGGGTGGATCGGTCCATAAGGCGTACGGGCTCCCATTTTTGTGTGTGTGTGTGTGTGGGGGGGGCAGACTTGGTATTGCCCGAATGAAACGAAAATGCCCGAGTCTGCATAACAACATTTATTCATATTAGCATTACTACTAAACAGCTATATATAGGGTTGCAAACGAATCATTATGCATTTTTACATGGATTACAACTAATTTTGAGGATGGAATGATGGAATATCTCCGAATATCTGTATCATTTTTGCCCGAATTTGCGGTTTTGCTCGAACACTAGGGAGGCAGTATCCCCCTGCTCCCATGTCTCGTACGCTTATGCTTTCCTACACTATTATAACCTAATATTATTTTCTGAAGCTCATGCTAAACAGATGGGAGGTAAGAAATAACCTATGGGTGGGTGGATACGCAAAACAAATGGGAGGTATGGAAAAACTTATGTATACACACCCTCCCTGCATCACTACATCTTAATAGATTTTTGTGTAGCTCCAGGATATCCCGCTAAACAAATGGGACGTATGGAATAGTCAATGTGTGGATAAGCCCACCGTGCGCCCCCCTCCCTGCACCTATTCAACGTAGTATTGTTTTCTGAATCTCGACGATCTCCTGCTAAACAAGTGGGAGGTATGGGCTAGATAGGCCCACCGTGCACACCCACTCCCTGCACCACAACAACATAATGTTTTTGTGTGTGTTTCTGAAGCTCTACAATAATTCGAGATAAACCTATAAATGTTAGGGTCATTTTCTATGTGGGCGCGGTGCGGACGCGGAACTTGGAACACGGTCGCCTAAAACGGGCTCATGTGGAACCACTGCTATCGATAACCATGGAATTGTGTTGTTGTTTTTTGGACGAGTCTGCACCACACCGGTTCCACGCCGTGTCAAAAACCGGGAACATGTAAAACTGCTCTGTTAGCATTGAAAATTATGAGATGCACTACCCTTCTGTCCCGGGTCATGTCCCTGGCTATCCAGAGAAAGGACGCCGGATGGACATGCCCTTAGTAGTATATGGACATGTTAAACAAGTTCAAGCTCAAGATGCACTACCTGTTTTGGACTAATTTATAAACACCTTCCCTGAATGTCACAACAGCAAAAACGCACGTAGGTTTATATTTGTTCACAGCTTGGCGAAGATATTTAGAATTTTAAATATTTTAGGGATGAAAAACCATTTGCGGTGCAAGGGCAAGAAAGGTCTGTCAATATAAATATGGTTATAACAACGTTAGGCTATTGCAGGAAGGAAGGAAATGATTTATTTAACGACGCACTCAACACATTTAATTACGGTATAGGGCGTCGGAACTATTGCAGGAATACAATAGTTAAGTACATCTATTAGTAGCATCAGAACAAATACAGTTATATGCACAGGTTTTGATTAAATACTCGTTTGACTGAATGTATCTATTGCAATCGTTTTAGTATTAACATCAGAACAAATCCAGTTATATGCATAAGGTTTAATTATATAGTAATAAGACCTAATGTAATTTTGTTTTCCAGGACGCACATCCGACTTCACGTTTTACGTATCATTCAGCTTGGGTAACCAGGAATACAAACCCGAGCTGGCGGACCAGCAGTCCTCTGAGTACATCAAGTTGTCTAATGGACTTAAAGCAGCTGTGAGTTTTGTTCCCTTATCTCTCCCACCCCACACTTAAACCGGTTCGGTCTCAGTCTCTGTTCCATTCTTAGGCATGATCTAACTCAGTCTGTAGAGCGATCACCTGAGGTACTTCTATTATGTCGAAAGATCGAATCCCCAAGTGGACAGTCATATTCCTTTATTATTTTTTCCCGTCCCAACCAGTGCTGCACGACTGGTATATCAAAGGCCGTGGTATGTGCTTTAATGCCTGATAGAAATTGCATGTAAAGAATTATTTGCTGCTAATGAAATAATGAAGTGGGTTTCCTCTGAAGACTGTGTGTCAGAATGACCAACTGTGAGACATTCAATAGTCGGTGATTAACTAATCAATGTGAACTAGTGATGTTGTTAAACAAGATAAAATTCAATTCTTACACCCTGTTTCTTTCTGTCTCTCTCTAAGTATGTCATTCTTTGCCTCTGTATCTCTCTAAATGTCGGTCTCTGTCTGTCTCTTCCCCACTCTCTCTCTCTCTCTTTCTTTCTCTCCTCTCTGCATCCCTTTCTCTTTTCATCAATATATTATTATATATCTAAAGTTATTAGTATATTTGTCATGGCAATCCTCAAATATCACATGGATTCAATTGTGTGCAAGGATGAATATGATGATGATAAATATTGATATGTCTGATCATTTCCATAGTAAATTTACTTGAATATTGCACCAATCATAAGCGTACCGGCTCCCATTTTTGAAGGGGCAGGCTGATTTTTGGCCAAATTAAACGAAAATGTCCGAATCTGGATAACAACATTTATTCTTATTAGCATCGCTGCCAAACAGCTATATAGGGTTGCGAACGAATCACTACGCCATTTTCACATAAATCACAATTACTATTGTGGGAAGAATGATGAAAATACACGGTGAAAGGGTTTTAGGCAAGTTCATTTTGCCCAAATATCTCTATATTTTTTGCCCGAATTTGAGGATTTGCTCCAGCCCTTTGGTGATGGTGGTGGTGGTGGTGGTGTGTGTGTGTGTGTGTGTGGGGGGGGGGGGGGTGCCCCCCCCCCCCCCCCCCCCTGTCTCTTACGCTTATAGCACTAATCAACAGCCGTTACTGATATGATATGAGTTATAATATTTTATTTTAGATGTCATCCGACATGCAGGACACTGAAGGCGGATACTCTGTAATCATTCTTGGATTTACGTGAGTTTAATATCACCTATACAGTGAATACCTTTTGGCTGTGGCATTCTATTTTTGAGACGACGACCGTAATACTTAATATAATTATGTATGCTGCAGACTATCATTTTTAAAACGTTTTTGTAAATCAAAAAGATCGTCTTCCCTTAAAATGCTTACAAGGGGTTGGTTAGAAATATCGAAAGCAGAATGTCTTTGTAGTTATATCATATGTATGCAATGCTGCATTCAAATTCTGAATCTCCAGTCTTGCATGTATGTTAATAAAAATTTTTAAATCTTTTTTTTTATAATTTAAAAAACCCAAAACAAATTTAATATTTCTTTTAATAAATTACCTATGACTGTCTGTCGATAGTGCTAACACGTAAGATATGTTTTCAGTCCTCCCGATCTGGTGGTGTACCTCAAGATCCACAGCACTAATCTGAACACTCACACGGAGGTCCAAGTGAAGATTCTCATCAGAGAGATCATACAGAACGGGGCGAGCAAGGGAGCTCTTCGCCAATTCAAAGTCAACACCCAGCGACTAGTCATAACTACACGAGGTGAAGCACAACATTTATGATGGGACATTTGATTGTTTGTTACAGGGTTGTATCTAGCGATCGGAGTGCGGGAGGCAGTTGTTACACAGACAAATTAAAAAAAGTGCCCTTTTTAGCTTAAAGGTGCATTTTTGTCAGATACCACGACATGTATGTATATCAAAAGCCATGGCATGTGCTGTACTGTCTATAATGTTTATGTCTAAAAGTACATATAATCCATTGCTGCTATTGAATAAACGTAGCTAGTTTCCTCTGGAGACAAAAAACAAGAAACAACCCCCCAAACAAACCCCCAAACAAACATACAAACAAAAAACAAGCAAAAACAAACCACAACAAAACAAGACCACAAAAACCCCACAAGCCCCCCCCCCAAAAAACAACAACAACAACAACCCAACAACCCCAAAAACAAACAAAACAAACAACAAACAAACAAAAAAGCTTATGTTGTAAGACAGGTTTCTCCGACTATAGACCGAATGTCACTGTGACCATATCATTTATATCAATAAATTCTAACATGAAACATTTTTTATAGAAGACGTTACATCTAGTATAGGTACTACCATAAATTCCTACATCACAATATTTTGTCCCTGCAGAATTCAAGTTTTGTCAGAGTATGTCCGACAACAACGACAAAGGCAATTTCACTTGGCCGCTGATGTCCACTGGAACGGTCAGTGAAATCCAGTGTCCATTCAAACCGGCAGAGGGTGAAGATAGTGTCAGAATAGCAACGAGAAAATGGTAGGTATAAAACACTTAGAATAATTTCCTTTTACATTTTGAAAGTATGTTGCTTGTTTTTATTTAAATAAATTAATTACGAATATACATATATGCACACGGCCCGGTTCCACGAAGCGATCTTAGCGCAAAGATCGCTTTGTGGAACGGGGCCCAGGCATGTATATATGATACTGGGAGTTGGTGGGCATATTTTAAATGCATGGTGCACAAAATTTAATATATATATAAATCTCTAGGTAGTCTAAAACACTGAAAAAGCCATTTTGTAAAGATAGCATTTCCCCCCGTAATTTTAAAGGTTGTAGAACGTCGGCAGAACCATAGTTTCTTTCCGTCCCACAACAGTGCCCCACTGTTACACCAAAGGCCGTGATATGTGCTGTCCTTTCTGTGGGTTAGAACATATAAAAGGTCCCTTGCTACTAATGGCAAAATGTAGAGGGTTTCCTTTAAAGACTACGTGCCATAACTACCAAATGTTTGACACAGTTTAGCCGATGATTCATTAACGAATGAATGTGCTCTTGTGGTGTAGTCAAACCAGGCAATGTTTTAACATAGAGGTTTGTATTGTAAATACATATACGTAGTAAGACAATAATTTACGGTCCTCACGAGTTGTCTGTGCTCTTCCTGACAGTGGCAGCGAATATGAAACTGGTTATCACGATTACTATAATAATAACATTTTACAAACTATGATTTACAAATGTGCAGGGCCCCGTTCCACGAAGCGATCTTAGTGCTACGATCACCTTAAGTACATGAGGTAGCTATGCACTTAAGGTGATCTCAGGGCTAAGATCGCTTCGTGGAACGGGGCCCTGGTGTGTCGTTAATCAAACCTTCCTTTCATCTGTATGCAGCTCAC
This sequence comes from Gigantopelta aegis, assembly GCF_016097555.1. Lineage (NCBI taxonomy): Eukaryota > Metazoa > Mollusca > Gastropoda > Neomphalida > Peltospiridae > Gigantopelta > Gigantopelta aegis. The sequence continues at coordinate 56,467,969 of NC_054702.1, forward strand.
TGTCAAGAAACGGCGATCCCGTGTGGGAAGATGCGAACTACTCGAGCTGTGAGTACACCAGCGGAACAACGAGAGATCTCCAGGACTTGAATCAGCAGTTCGTCACAAGCGGTAAGTAGATACAAACAGGAATTAGTCACAAACGGTAAGAATTAGTCTCAAGCAGTAAGAATTAGTCTCAAGCGATAAGAATTAGTCTCAAGCGATAAGAATTAGTCTCAAGCAGTAAGAATTAGTCACAAGCGGTAAAAATTAGTCTCAAGCAGTAAGAATTAGTCTCAAGCAGTAAGAATTAGTCACAAACGGTAAGAATTAGTCTCAAGCAGTAAGAATTAGTCACAAGCGGTAAAAATTAGTCTCAAGCAGTAAGAATTAGTCACAAACGGTAAGAATTAGTCTCAAGCAGTAAGAATTAGTCACAAGCGGTAAAAATTAGTCTCAAGTAGTAAGAATTAGTCACAAACGATAAGAATTAGTCTCAAGCAGTAAGAATTAGTCACAAACGGTAAGAATTAGTCTCATGCAGTAAGAATTAGTCTCAAGCAGTAAGAATTAGTCACAAACGGTAAGTAGTTACAAACAGGAATTAGTCACTAGCGGTAAGAATTAGTCTCAAGCAGTAAGAATTAGTCTTAAGCAGTAAGAATTAGTCACAAGCGGTAAGTAGTTACAAACAGGAATTAGTCACCAGCGGTAAGAATTAGTCTCAAGCAGTAAGAATTAGTCACAAGTGGTAAGTAGATACAAAGAGGAATTAGTCACAAACGGTAAGAATTAATCTCAAGCAATAAGAATTAGTCACAAGCGGTAAGTAGATACAAAGAGGAATTAGTCACAAACGGTAAGAATTAGTCACAAGCAATAAGAATTAGTCACAAGCGGTAAGTAGATACAAACAGAAATTAGTCACCAGCGGTAAGAATTAGTCTCAAGCAGTAAGAATTAGTTACAAGCGGTTAATAGTTATAAACAGAGATTAGTTTAAGTAGTTTAAAAATAGGAATTAGTCACAAGATGTAAGATTATCTCACATGTGGTAAACATTTACAAACAGGAATTAGTAACAAGTGGTTACAAATAGGAATTAAATTCTAAGTAGTTACAACATTAAACAATCATAAGTAGTAAGTAGCAGAAACAGGAATTAGTCATTTATAAATGGTAAATAGGTACAAATAAGAATGACCCACATATGACAAGTGGTTACAAACATGAATTAGTCACAAGCGGTAAGTAGTTACAACATGAATTAGTTATACACAATAAGTCGTAGAAACAGGAATTAGCTATAGGAGGTAAATAGTTACAAACATGAATGAATCACACGTTACAAACAAGAAGTAGTCACAAGCGGTAAGTAGTTAAAAGATGAAAAAGTAAGAAACACGTAACAACCCATAAGTTGTAACAAGCATGTACAGAAATATGTCAAAGTGATAATCAACGAATGAAAATACGTCACAGATGATAATAAAGGGACAGTCATCTGTCAAAACACGGAAAGGAAAATGTCACATGAAGACAACTGACAAACTAGGAAGTGCATACGAAGCAAGATAAACAGTTTAATAAACAGACGCCTCCCAAATCTTCAAGTCATGCACCAATCTTTAATATAATAGTTTTATTTCACATGTATTTATAAATAAATACTAGAAAAGCCTTTTCTAGTATTTATTTATAAATACATGTGAAATAAAGCCAAAAGGCCAAATAATTTGTAGTCAAATACATTTTACACGAACAACGTTAATTCTAAACCCATTAACCAATATTTGTGTTTTTGTCCAGGGGTGTCATATATAATATTTTATTTTATTTTATACAAAAAAAGAACACATGCCTGTAGATTATTAAAATGATTAAAATATTAACTGTTTGTTGTTTCAGATAATGTCTTTAACATTTCCAAAAAGCTAAAAACCTTTGCAAAGGACTTCCAGAACTTCAGAAAGGTGGATGTTGGGTTTGCTGTAAACATCGTGGAAAGAATTCTGAACGTCCCAGTGACAATGACGTCACGGCCCACAATTCTCAACACACTGTCTGCTGTCAGCTCTGTAATGGGGGTCAGAAAAAGCACCCTTCTTGAGGCGGAGCAAGTAACACAAGCTTCCACCAGGTAAATAGAGAATAATACATGAGTGTCCGTTAGATACGAGGTTAACATATATGTTTCAGGTCAATCAATTTTCATCTACTTTTTGTCATTGGATGATATTGCTATCGCGATCAGGCCTAGTGCTTCTAAAACTTTTAGGGTCTAGACTCGAGACTCTATTAATAGAGTCTGAGACACTAATGTCATGACAACGCCATACAAATTGTATGCGTGTGACGTCATTAGAGATTGAGTCTGGACTCTAAAGGTTTTATAAACACGGGCCCAGGTCATCCAGTCATATGTCTTTCAATTGCTATCACATGTATATATGTTATTAGTATATGTTATCATAAACAACAAATGGTGCTTACACAATTTTCTTTTCACCTGATCCATGGTATTTTAAGGAATTGTCGGTAAACTATTATAAAATTATGCTGGACTGTATTCAGGAGTATCGTTTATGTGGCTTAGACCATCGCCTTCATCAAAATGGAGGGGCGGAATTTAGCTCAGCCGGTTGAATGTTCGCTTGAGGTGCTTGCATCGTAGGATCGAATCACCTCGGTGGATCCATCCAGCTGATTGGGACAACTGGAAAAAGGCCGCGGTATGTGTATTTCTGTCTGTGGGGAAGTGCATATAAAATACCCCCTTGCTGCATTAGGACAAATGTAGCGGGTTTCCTCTGATGACTACGAGTCAGAATTACCAAATGTTTGACATTCAATAGCCGATGATTAATTAATCAATGTGCTAAACAAAACAAATTGTTTTTTCATTTTTTTTTTCATCAAAATGCATGGGCGGATCCTGCAGGATGTTTTTTCTAGGGAGGGTGTGCAATTAAACTTAAAGAAGAAATAGGGAACATACAATATTCCAAACTACACTTAGACTAAAATCATAAAATGTATTATGCATATGCATTCTGAACTAAAAATACTTATCTCACAAAGATATAACATCTCCTGTACTAAAAATAAATACATAAATTATATTAATCCATTAAGAATCAATGGCCTTTCAGGGCACATTGAAGTTCACGGTGGATGAGGTGCACAGACCCTTTGGATCTGCGTCTGACATGAGAAGGGGGGAATGGGAGGGGCTTACATATAAGCAATTTTTTTATATTAGCAATAGAAAGCGTTAAGAAAACGAAATGAACATAAATAGAATATATATGTGTTACTTTTGTTTCAGATTGCTGAATTCTGTTGACAAAATCGTCAACAACGTCTCGTTAACCGACGGCAACTTGTCCGTTGTGGAGCCTAACCTCGCCGTGGTCGCTGTTAAAGTGGACCCGGACAATTTCCCCGGACTGGTGTTCTCCACCACTGCGGATAATGACCAGGACTCGTCTTTGTCTAACGATACGGTGAGAAAACTATTTACTAATCTATTAGTCAAACCAAAATATATAGCGATGATACGTAAAATTGAAGACATGCTGAGGTATAACCATCCTTAATCACTTGCAAATTAAAACAAATAGTACATTGTTATAAACATTATTATTTAAAAGACCATTCACAGCACAAAAGCCATGAATGGCGTTAATATTTGTATAATGCCTAAAGGCGGGGTGAGGTAAGAAAGGACGTATTGCAGATGTGTGTGAAGAGGGGTGGGGTGGGTATTGAGTGGGTGCGGTGGGGTGGTTTTCAATATCCCTGCTTTTTATAATATATTTTCCTGGCGAAAATCCATTTAGGGGGGCCCCAGTGACATGAGGCAGAATGCCAAGGGAACTTTGGGGGAGGTTTGGAGGGGGATCGTAAAAAATGAAAATTAATATATAATAAATTTATAACTATCGCAAAATTTGGGGGTGGGGGGGGGGGGCGGGCCCCTGGGGCCCCCCTCTAGATCCGCCTCTGTATAATATGTATTATTATTATTATTATTATTATTATTATTATTTCTAATTGTCTTAGATGAGGCTGTTAAACACCACCAATATTAGTGATTTTAACCAAAGCACGTCTACTGCCATTGCTCTCCCGAACAGCATGTTCACGTCGTTGGGAGCGGCCTCTAAAGGGATTGACAGAATCACATTCAGTTTGTACCAGAGCGACAAGCTTTTCTCTGTGAGTATGGGACACACGACCCTGTATTAAAACACACCCTACAAATAAACAACAAATCACTATGACAAAAACTAAACCATCAACACCACCACTAAATTTGAACGTGGAGCATATATTATTAAACAATCTATTATGGGCAATATGAATTTCTGATAAACGTAAACAATAACATCATTTCTCTGTTTCCTTTATATTTTTTCACGATGTTAATTTAAAGTGCTATTAAAGTTTACATTTTTTTTATACAATCGGGAATTTATTTCAGTATAGGCCTATATAATTAGGTGACGGCCTCAGAAGTTCAAAAACGTTTGCATAATATATATATATATATATAAAACACACAATGAAGAGGACATTTCTAGTAAATATTGCAAAAATACTGATAAGTTGTAATGCCCCAAATTCATTCTTAAAAACTCACTCCAAAATTCAAAACATTGATTGTTTGCTGTCATTTTGTTCAGGTATACAAAGATGCCAGATCAGGCCCAACAATAAACCCAACCGGCGGGTTTGTTAACAACCCCGCCAAAGACGCTGTTGGTGACAAGGACGGTGACGAAGCTACAGATCCAACACCAACCACTACGACAGCAGCCACTGCGAGTCCGACGGCCAAGTTCACCACCAAAGTAAACAGCAGGGTGATCTCCGCCAGCATTCCAAACATTGTCATCAAGGATCTCCGAGAACCAGTTCTCATTTCGTTTTTCCACGTGCTAGAGGTCAGTTTAAATAACAAAACTTTTACAAAGAAACAACACTTGAAACAGTCATTTCTTTAACTAGAGGGCAGTAAAATAATCAGGGTATAGCAATCCAAGAGTATTCTTCAGCTAGACAAAAGAACAGTTTTTGTATAAACATTCATTTTTATTGCATTTTAATTAATTAATTAATTAATTAATTATTATTATTATTTATTATTATTATTATTATTATTTTATTATTATTATTATGTGTGGTTTTTTTAGGGTGGGGGCACTATCTCCTACATCACCATCTAGTTATGGCCATGTATTTAGAATTATCTATGCGTCGGTAATAGTCAGTGCAATAGTTAACAAGGGATAAATACAAGGGGACAATTGGTCCCAAGATATTTCAACACCAATAGCCCTTCATCATCAAATCATCAGTGCGGCAAATCCTATGGCAACAGACGAAATCTACTTACGTGTGTTACTGTTGATATATGTGTGTCAATGGTGAAACATGTACTGTGTTTTCGTGTAGTAAGGGTTTGTAGGGAAATGCTTTTTTTCCCCCTCTATAACGCCATGGTTAGAGAAACCCAATTAACAATGAGATACTCATGAGAATAATAATGAAATGCATATACATAATACACTCGTTTTTGTTAGATACAGGTTTTTTTTTGACGAAACAAGCTAACTTTCCCGGTAGCTGACCGAACAATTCGGTCAGATAAAAGGAACGTTTGCATTGCCCCGGGCCAATACATCCAGCCTGTCCAACACAACTGTCCTCGGAACTATAAAAAAACGCCAATATGAAAACACCTATTTAATAATATAACAACAGTATATACTAAGAAGCTGCTCCAACTGTATTTTAGGTCCATGCCTCTCTACATATTTACATTACTTATTTGTGTATTTATGTTAAAACTATTTTGTTTTATGTCAGAATGGTACGAAACCCCAGTGTGTGTTCTGGGACGAGAACACGGCGACGGCAGGACAGGCGGGGTGGTCGTCACGGGGGTGTTTTGTCACAGAATCAGTGGCAGACTCGTTCACCACCTGCGCCTGTGATCATCTCACAAACTTTGCCCTCATGATGGTAAATATGACAATTAAACAAAACATTCATTATAGAGAAAACATAATGTAGTGTAATCTATGTTTTAAAAAAATTACATACTAAGAGCATTGTACTCGAACTTTAATTTTATATATATATATATATATATATATATATATATATATATATATATATATATATATATATATATGTAAATGTTATATCATCATAATTATAAATGATTCCTTGTTGTTATAACAAGTTATGTTTGCTTTTTCTTTTTTTAATGGGAATATGTCCCCTTAACCAGTGTAAATATACAATGGTTGCAATAAAGATTGTATTGTATTATATTGTAGTGTGTACATAGAGGACAAATTACTAGATATATCTCACTGTATACTTTAATTCTTCATAGATAACCTGTAGACACAGGTGGCTTGCTCACAAGGTCACCTTCAGTAGGTGGGCTGCGGTATTCAATTTGCGCCCAGTGACCTGTTCTGGAGGGCGAGCGATCACGGTCGTTCGCTCGACTGGTTTTTGCACTTAATGTTAGATGAATGTAATATGAAAGACGATCTGGTACCAGTCAAAATTTAATGCAAGACCCCGGCCTCTTGAACACGCAACTGTTATCTAATTAAACGTCTTCCTTCGGCATCCAACCCAAGAGACTGAAATGACGTTTTTTTACAGAGGCGGACGGCTCCCATTTTTGAGGTGGTGGTAGTGGTGGGCTGGTGGCGAGAGTTAGAGTTAGAGTTAGAGAGAGAGAGAGAGAGAGAGAGAGAGAGAGAGAGAGAGAGAGAGAGAGAGAGAGAGAGAGAGAGAGAGAGAGAGAGAGAGAGAGAGAGAGAAAGAGGCCCGAATCTGGATACCAATATTAAAATTAGAATTACTATCATTTCCCACAAGTTTCCATCGATTGACTATCTTTCAGGATATCTACCCAGATGGTATCTCGCTATCGGAAGATGACAAGGTGGCGCTGTCTATCATTTCTTACATCGGGTGTGGCGTGTCGTTGCTGGCTCTTATTGTCACTGTGGCAACGTATCTCATGTTCAGGTTCGTATTCGGCTAAGGACCTTTTTCCATTAGTCCAGTAAATCTGTCGTCAGCTGAGTTGTGTGTAAAAATATTTTAGTTTTACAATTAACTTACACATTACTTAAACCTTTTGCATGAATTATAAATTTTTCGCAAATCAAATGCTTTTCTGATCGTTTTTGTGGATGCAGTAGTACAGTATGCGCAATGAAAAAGGTACGTGTTTTGAAACGAGGGACATTGGCTTTAATATTTAAAAATATACATGTAGGTTATACGGACTCTTTGGAATCAAAGCGATAGACCCCATGTCGGGACTTCTGCGAGGCCAGTGCACGGGTGAAAACCACCATGAAACGCGACACTAACTGCCCATGTAATTTAATACTGATGAATATATTCAGATTATATTATGTACGAACTGTAATATAATTTTATGAAAGTGAGTTCTGGTTTAGCTCTCTCCTATATGGGGGCGGGACGTAGCCCAGTGTTAAAGCGTTCGCTTGATGCGCGGTCGGTCCAAGATCGATCCCCGTCGGTGGACCCATCGGGCTATTTCTTGTTCCAGCTAGTGCTCCATAACTGGTGTAACTGGCCGTGGTATGTACTATCCTGTCTGTGGGATGGTGCATATAAAAGATCCCTTACTGCTAATCGAAAAGAGTAGCCTATGAAGTGGCGACAGCGGATTTGCTCTCTCAATATCTGTATGGTCCTTAACCATATGTCTGACGCCATATAACCGTAAATAAAATGTGTCGAGTGCGTCGTTAAATAAAACATTTCCTTCCTCCCTTCCTGTCCTATTTATTCATAATGTCTATTATAAATGTATTTATATTTAAAGAAGGGGAAATGTACTGTAACTGCTTTTTGAAAACGGATTGTTTATTCAGATGTTCACTTCTACCCCCCCCCAAAAAAAAAAAAACAACAAAAAAAACAACAAACAAAAAAACACCCCAAAACAACAACAACAATTGGTTGTATATGTTGTATATGTCTTGCATGTTTGGTAGTCTACAATATATTGATAGAAATTTCGAAGATTCCACTGTTTTGGTTTTTATTTTTTTTATGAGGAAACTACATCGAGATTTCTAAATAAATACTGATCAATAAAATTATATTATTGTAATTATTTGTAGGAAATTACGTCGAGATAACCCATCAAAGATTCTAGTGAATCTATGCATTACCCTTGCTGCAGCGAACCTCATATTTCTCTTTGGCATGCAAGACTACGCCTTTGCCGATCCCATAGCTTGCAAGGTAAGTTATTTACATTTCTTTTATCTATTCAGGTGTAAGGACAATGTTTAAAAAGAAAAATATTAGGAAATATGAACCAATGGCGTAGCCAGCATGAGGCAGACGAGACGCTTGCCTCGTCTGGAATTTCCCCCAGATTTATTTTATTTTTCCAATGACACTGATATTTATTTTACAGGTCTGGGTTTTCCTCGACGTTTTTTCCTCTCTGGCTACGCCCCAGTGAACCTTTGATGACAGTGACTGATGTGAAAATAAATAAATATGATATTATAGTTGGTCATAATTTATCTTTTAGTCCAAAAAGATTGCAACTAATTTATGATAATAATTTTAGCATACCATTTATTGAAATTATTGTAGCAATTTTCACATCAAGTAAATTCGCCTGTGGTCTGTTTAATGGATGCACAACTTTGCATGGTCACAGCAACCTAGAATATATCGAGGGATGGTAACAAAAAAAGCATCGTAATCGAGACAATAAGGACACATTTTTCTTTGGCCATCCCCAATTCTGAAGATAATGCATTGTCCCTTTCCTGTTAAAAGCCGAACAAATATGTTACTGACCCTTCCAGTTTCTATCTTCTCTGCTCTTGGGAGTCCTAATGATTTAATACATATGATTTTCATTCAAATTACAGTTAAACCTGCTTCAACGGCCACATATATTAAATTAAGCAGCTGCCTGTGTTAACAGACCACATTTTAATTCTCCCTAATCATATAATATAAACCTGTATTAAAGCAACTAACTGTCTTAAAATACCATTTTTTTTAGCACTCCCATTGGTGGCTGTTTAAAACAGGTTTGGCTGTTTTGAAAAAAGTTAATATTATACATGTTTCCCTGACATTATCTATTGTTTTTCTGGGGCAATAAAAAAATAAATATTATACATGTTTTACCGAAATGCTGACCGTTGACCTTGTGTTCTTTCCCTTATGGCTACAGATTTTCAAAGCTATCGTAGCACTACGATATCATAAAACCATCGTAAGCTAATGGCGTCGTGACGCTAAGATAGCTTCGAAAATCTCGTCCTTGCTTCTTGCGCCTGTAGTTAAGTACTTGAGCCGAACATAACCGCGTGCATAGGCATACGGGCTCTCGTTTTGTGTGTGTGTGTGGGGTGGGGGGGGGGGGGGGGGGGGGCAGGCTCGGTCTTGGCCGAATTAAATAAAAATGCCTGAATCAGGATAACAATGTTTATTTATATTGGCATTACTGGCAAACAGTTATATAGGGTAGCATACGAATCACTACGGACTTTTACATGGATTACAACTAATACACCTTTCAGATATTTTGCTTTATATTTAGTTATAATAGTGTAAAAGTGTGTAAATATAAAAGTGTGCCCCTCACTCTTTGGCACCTTCCTACGCTACTGTAATATTGTGATTAGAATGATGGGGCTACATGGTTAAAACATTTCAAGCAAGTTCACTTTGGCCGAATATCTCTATCGTTTTTGCCCGAATTTAAAGATTTTCCCCATCACCAGGGGGTCAGTTTCCGCCACTCCTGTCCCCCCGTCTCATACGCTTATAACCGCGTGTGCACGTTGTGTGTTCAGGTGGTGGCTGCGCTGATGCACTTCGCGCTGCTGTCGGCGCTGACGTGGATGGCGGTGGAGGCGTTCTACATGTACCTGGCCCTCGTGCTCGTCTTCAAGACCTACTTCGAACACTTCATGCTCAAGTGCAGCCTCATTGGATGGGGTAGGCGAGATTCTTACGTACATTATTACCTAGACACCCAATAGCCCATGCATTTTTCGTGCTGGGGTGTCGTTAAACATATATTCTATTCTATTCTATTCTGTTCTGTTCTGTTCTGTTCTGTTCTGTTCTATTCTATTCTATAGAATATATTCTATTCTATTGTTTAGTGTTATTCCAGAAATGATGTTTTTGGAGGATGGACAGAAGGGATTGGAGGCCACGCTTTTCCAATACCCATTAACTCACAAAATAAAATAAAATGAAATAAAATAACAACCCAAACAAAACAAATAATTTATTACTAAATGGATGAAAAGGTGTCCACAAACACATACCCACAAAAACCAGCAATTTGGATTCCTCTCACTTTCATACCCCCATTTGATCTTTTTTGGAATAGTTATCTGTACGATTATTGTGTATAAAGACAAAATTTGTTTAGACCTGTACTTTTGAAGCTTTAGCGTGTGTTTTGTTCAAATCTGGACTTTGAACATAAACTCTGACACTTAGTCAGTTACAAACAATAATTGTAATTGCTATAGCTCAATGGTTTTCTATAAAAAGAAATCACCAAAATGTAAAAAGTATAATGACAATGAAAATAGAAATTAAATGAAGCGTTCAACAGATATTTTGTCGAATAACTGTATAGTATTTGAAGTCGGCACAAGTATGATATTCTTCACTAAGTGAATGGTCTTGTATTGCAGGTTTACCGTTGGTAATAGTGGCAATAACCCTTGGAGTTGGGTCTACAGAGAACTATGGGTTGCTTGGATCAGGAATGTAAGAACTTTTGATTCTTAGGTGATATGTTATACAATATGTTTATAAAATGGTATTTTGTAATTTATACTTGTAATCATAAACACTCAAAACAAAAATTCATAAGAACTAGCCATATCCTCTGGCCATTTTCCACTTTGAAGCTGAAACTTAGGAATCACATATTTTCGGATTACATTTATTTATAGTATACAACTGGGAAGCATGCATTTAAGTCGGAAAAGGAAAATATGTTATTTAGTGGTCGCCTAAGACCCGATGGGTCGCGGGATCGATCACTCAAGGAGGACCTATCGAGTTTTTATCCCTTCCCAACTAATATTCCACTACTATTATATTAAAACAACATTGCATGAGTGTTTCGGTCTATAGCAAAATGCATTTAAACATCCCTTGCTACAATCCGATAAGCTAGTAGACCAAGTGTCAAATAAAGAAAGAAAGAAAGAAAGAAGTGTTTTATTTAACGACGCACTCAACACATTTTATTTACGGTTATATGGCGTCAGACATGTGGTTAAGGACCACACATATTTTTTTAGAGGAAACCCGCTGTCGCCACATAGGCTACTCTTTTTACGATAGGCAGCAAGGGATCTTTTATTTGCGCTTCCCACAGGCAGGATAACACAAACCATGGCCTTTTTTGAACCAGTTATGGATCACTGGTCGGTGCAAGTGGTTTACACCTACCCATTGAGCCTTGCGGAGCACTCACTCAGGGTTTGGAGTCGGTATCTGGATTAAAAATTCCATGCCTCGACTGGGATCCGAACCCAGTACCTACCAGCCTGTAGACCGATGGCCTGCCACGACGCCACCGAGGCCGGTGTCAAATAAAGACAAACATCTGTAGTTTAACATATGCTGAGGTATCATTCAACCAATATTTCTTTTCTTCCCTGGCACTACTATATTATTTGTTTTCTGGGGTCAATAAACTTTATTAATATATATATATATATATATATATATATATATATATATATATATATATATATATATATATATATATTCCTTTTCATTCCATTCCATAATTTATAGCAACATTAATAAAGAGTCAAACTTGTTGACCACTTTAAAAAGACCACCTATACGGGTAAACATAGTAATATCTGAAGAGCTAATGATCCGAATTCGTCATTATACTAAACATTAATTTTCATTTTTCTTCCAGCTGCTGGTTAAAGAACCCAGCGTTCTACATCGCGTTCCTGGCCCCAGTGTCCCTGATCCTGCTGATGAACCTCCTGGCCTTCGGGCTCGTCCTGCGTCAGATCCTCGGGGTGTCCGCCAAGAACCTCAACAAGTCCGACAAGGCGAGCACCGTCACGCAGCTACGGGGCGCCGTCGGCGTCATCATCCTGCTCGGCCTCACCTACATCTTCGCCATCTTCGCCATCGGCCAGGCCAGCATCGTGTTCTACTACCTGTTCGCCATCTTCAACTCGCTGCAGGGACTCTTCATATTCATATTCTACTGCGTCTTCAAGAAGGACGCGCTCAACACGTGGAGGAGATGGCTGCCGTGCTGTGTGATGGTGGATGAGAAGTCCGCGGCAACAACAAGCAGAGGTGAGATGGTCTTCTTGTATTCCTTTCTTGACGATTATTTATAGTCTTTTAAGACACAATATTTAGGGTTAAAGTTCCTGTACTATCCTATCTTCTACAAATACTAGTATATATACACTGAGACCTGACTAAACCAGATCACTCCCGGGACCTCATATTTATCCAGTTTAGACAGAATCCAGTGTTTAGAGTGTCGCGTTTTAGAACACGGAGTTATTTCTCTTTACATGTAATCCGGCCTCAGATCACAGTTATCTTCCCATTTAGTTGTCCAGAAATTTGTGGCGCAAGTAGTCTGCTGTTTGACTGTGATTACTTCATGGCAGACAGCTTTGAAGTGGCAACAATTTGACTGAAGTTGACAGTGGAGAGCATGTACATGTAATGTAGTTTGTAAACATGTGTAACTTGTTGACATTGAAGACTTGTTTGTGGTAATTCCGGCCCATGCAAAAGTAGTGGGTTTTTTGTGTAAAATGGGTGTACTCCGGCCAGGTTTAGTGTGTGTGTTTGTTTAAACCAATATCCTGGTAGAAAGAGCTGGACAACAGGGGTTGTCCTTTTCAGGGTATGTTTCCCTCAGACAGGCAAAGGGACATAAACAAAATCATGGGCCTGCTGATATTAATAAAAAATGTTATAGTCACTAACGCTATATAGAAACATATAGCGTAATTAATTGTGGCCTGTGGCCATCCGCATCGAATTACCGGAGAGTTACCCGGTTGATTGGCCCAACACTCACATCTTCATTTATGTACTAGTATAACCAGTGTATGTGAGTGTAAATTAAAGGTGATTGATCCACTTACAACACTGATTGGCATTTCTGTCTAAAACTTCAATTTTTCAACTGTCAGTGTTTCATCGTTCAAAATCGAGAGGTTTAATCCTTGAAATACGGTAAAGTTAACCCCCTTTTTTAATGAACCGTCGATCATGTGACAAACGATTTGACATGTGTGCAAAATCGTTCAATTCATACAGATTTTAAGTTGATTTTTACTCAAACAGAAGTTGAACCATGAATCATGTTGGACCGTCACAAGAAATCGCGTGTTTGGTTTCTTATTTCAAATAGTATTACTCCACCTAATTAATCGAAATTTATTTTCCGAATATTATAACCAACAAAGCAATCTGACACACATAAGTTTCAACCAAGCCAAATGTTGGTGAATACCGTGATTAGTTGAAATGTTCCGAAAAATAGAATGTATTTATAAAGGTATGCACAGAATGGCCACATCAAAACAATGTTCTGCTCTTGTATGAAAATCAGACAAAGAAGAACACACCAAATTTATAGAAATTAATATTCTACTCACAAAACTGTATGTTTCAACCAAAAGTACTACACGTTATTTTAGAAGACAATGCACCTTTAAATAATTTCTAGAATATGACTGTATTTTAATAACGTCCTGTAAAACATACAAATAGCTGTTTTGCATGGTATGTTTGCATGAGACATGTTAGAGATTGCATTTTTGAATTTTTAACTAAAATTCACTGACCATATAGTACACTTTATTGCTGCAAAAATAGAAACAGATATATACATACTTAATGACGTCAGATAAAGCGTGGTCAAAAAGTGCTAGAGTGTAAATAAAAATTGGTATTTGATTTTGACAAACACCAGAAAAGGAATAAAAAAAAAAAAAATACATACACGTTTTTAAAAATCTTAAGTCATACTTTGGTAAATTATTTAATACAGTTTTGTTCCTGTATTATATATATATATATATATATATATATATATATATATACTAGTATCTAACTTTCTAAATACACTTTAATAATGATATTAGGAATTATACATGTATGATATAGAACAGAGCAGGCGCGTGTGCAGGAATTTTATTGGGGGGGGGGGGGATTGGTGGTGGGCATGATGGTGCTAGACTTGCTCCCCCAGAAAATATATTGAAAAAAAAGAGAACATTTTATTTGCTTGAGCAGGGAGGGGTTTTGACTCCCCGAAACTCTGCCCCTGCACACGCGCCTGCAGAGCATGCCTTTTATATAACGAAATAATAATATGAATGAGAAATTATAATATTTGTATTTTGTATTACTTTCCCCCACTAAAACTTATTGTGCTATTGTAGGCGGAGTTCGCAGCTTCAATGGTGTTGTGTTAACTGGTAAATAAATCAAAACCACTTTCGTTAAACTGGGAAAACCAAATATTATATTATTGGAAGTTGAATTCAGTAACTGGGTAATTTACTTAATATAGGTAAAGCTGTTAACAACTAATATTGTATTCAGTATATGATAGGTTAATTTTATAATTCAGATAAATTACAATATAACCTGTGTATAACAACCACCTGTTGAAGTAACTGATATCTCTTTTTTGACTTTGATAAATCTCATATTATCTTGTTTATACATACCCATGCAATCTAAATCCTGGATTACACAGAGATTACTGCATGGGCGACCGTTATATACCGTTTATGTTACGAGGTGTTTCAAATGGTATCTGACAAGCGAAATTGAGTTGGATACGTTTTTAAACAAAGCGATGAAACTAAGATAACGGTAACCTCTAACTCAATTTCCTGGGGAGATAGCTGAGGTGTGTGTTCCCAGGACAGCGTGCTTAAACTTTGAATGGAAGTAGGTACGAAAAATAAATTTGAAATTGAAAACTGGCAACAAAATTGACAGCATACTGTACATCGAAAGAGCATTTTACACAAAGGATCTTTAATTAAGTAATTGGTGTGTGTTACTTAAATATAGGTTGTATTGTAGTTTCTATAGCCATAACCCATCTGATTGCTCCAGGTATAATTCTACAATGTAACGTTACTTATACACTGTATATTATATAGTATTTGTTGAATATTAGTTGACTAATCATTTGCTTATAAATATTTATCATGCCACACTTTTGGACACACGTGCTTCAAGGCTAAAGGCCGTTTTCCATGTGCGTGCGCGAATTTTAGCGCGGTGAGGGCGCGAAACGCGCAAAACGGGCGCATCAAAAAATCTATTCCATGGTTATTAATAGCAGCAATGAGCCCATTTTAGGCGTCCGTTTTCCGTGTTCTGCAACCACGCCGCGCACGGTAAAAAGACGTGCACATCCATGGGCAGTTACCATCTCGTCACGTATAAGGAAACACTGTTATTGATAACCACAGAATAAAAAAATAAAAATTCACCGTGACAAAATAGAAACAAATACTACAACTCAAAAACCAACACAAAAACCCCAAGAAAAAGACCCCCCGTCCCAAAAACCCCACACACCCTAACAACAACAAAAAACAAACAAACAAAAGAACCGCGCAAATGGAAAACGGCCCTTAATATTTAGTATTAAAATTGCTAGAGTAGCATTAAGAGCTTAAGAGCTTAACGATAAATTAAAACTGTGCTCCACGCTGGGCTAGAAAATACACGCAAACTATTGACCAAAAATTAAAAAACAAATAAAAAATAAAAAAGGAAGTAAAAACAGCAACACCTCCCCACCACCAACAACAATAAAACAGCAATAAACGGACAAATGATAAAAGTTGAATATAATGATGTAGGTAGTAATGGTAACTCAAAGTAATGGAATACACAAAATAATAATTGTAGGCCTATTATGTCAGGATTATGAAAACGCACATGCACTCAAGTATAGCTAGGATTACTAGTATTACATGGTAGGATGTGATTGCTATAAGTAGCACTACTAATCCCATCCATCCAACTTCCCCTAGTTTTTTCTAAACCCATGTGCAAACACCCACACAGTAATACTGGAATACAACAGAAAGAATAAAAGAAAATGTACCCCAATTGGTTTTCAAACAATCCTGCATAAATATATATATATAAAATCAAGGCTAGCAAACCTAACAATAAATTTAAACAAAAATGTATCAGTCCCATTGAACCAAACACGTTTCATTTAGTCTGCATTCTACGATTTAGAAAATTAGCATCTGGGAATTAGGATTTAGTAACTACGATTCCAGAACACTTCATTCTGGCTTGCACTTTCGAGCTTAAGAATTAGAATGTTTGATTTAAGATTTAGGATTTAGGAAGTAGGAAGTAGGAATTAGTATTTAGAAGTTAGTCATTAGGGATTAGGAACCAGAGTTTATAAAACGCTTTATTTTACTGCTCCTTTCTGTTGAGTTCTCTACTTAAGTTGATTACAGGACTGATATGAACAATGGGAATGGCATCGATTATTATGAAGATTACGTAGTTATTATATCGCCGCATATTGACGTGTACAAATACTTTATACTTATGTTGTACACAAAGAAACATTAAACCATGTTGGTCAATATTCAGGCCATAAACGATAATTTAAACATTCCTGTCAACACCATATAGACCTTTTGCGAACCTTCACTCGAAACCCTTTCGCAGTTTAGAATCCAAAATAGCAATTGTAAAACATAGGAGATTTGGGAACTAAACCAGAATTCTGTTATCGTTAATGACAGGGTCCTTGCAAATCTGTCGCATTTCATACGCGCCTGGTATTATTCAGCAATAGCGAGTCGTTGCCATTTCAGCTTCTCATGCAATCTTTCGAACTTCTAGTTGCTGAAATACTGCACCACTGTGCTGCTTGCTTCCGAAATTAGATCCCAAACACTGGGATATCGCACATACGCACTTGCCAGCAACCTAGAAAACAGTTTATATGTGTTGTTGTGTTTTCGAATTGCAGTTTGTAATTTTCTTACACCATTTTCAGCCACAAGATGTAATATTCCGCAGAATTATCATTATCGCGAACAGCTTTCTCTGCTCCCTGTATCATCAGAAGGTTAGTCTTCTTTGGAGGGAATAATGTCTTATATTATTTTGGTTTATACTGGACATCAGTACACTGACGTGTAGTTACTATACCATTCCTGAGTAAGGGTTGGAAAGCAACCGCAGATCTTTCGTCGTTCCAAGGAGTGGAAAGGACTGGGTTTTTTTTTTAACGGTACCTTAAACGTTATCTGTTTGGTTTCTAACATATGGTTATTTCGACACTTTACTGTCTACTCCTACAGACAAAACAGCATAGTATATCTTATGTACCTTTCCCCATAGTCAGAATAGTACGTACCACGGTCTTTGATGTACCAGTCGTGGAGCACTAGTTGGGAAGCCGTGGGGGAACAAAAATTTAGTCCATAGAGGGTGATCGATCCTGCCACGTCTCTCACCTCAAGCGAGCGCTGGTCAGGTCAGAGGTCTTAGGGTTTTACGTGCACATTCAAAACAAGCTCCTCCGTCCAGGACAGGAAAAAGGAGGCGTGGGTGGAAGAGGGGACCGCCCGCGCTGGCAAGTGCAAGAGAGCACAAGCAGCCTGACTGGGGTCGGTAGCGGGCGGAGAGCGAGCGCTCTATCACTGAGTTACTTGTTCAGATAAATCTTGCGACTTGTTGATTGGTCAAATAAACGGTCGTCTTGACACGAAAAAAAACGTTGACTTTGCTCAGATCTACTGACAGATACCTCCAAGGAGAAGTGAACAGTAAGATTTGATTTCACTACGATTGAGATGAAATGCAAGGGGACGAGTAGCTAGCAATATAAACACCAGCACGATATTTTTGTTTGAGACAACGAAACCTAGTAGTTATAGCATATGGAATTCCGTGTCATATACATACAACCTAATACTACTTGCATGTTCGGATCCAGTATTTCATATTGGTTTGACAAGGTAGAAGTAGAATGGGACTTGGTTTCGTGGCTCTGGTTGTTATTAATATACTATCACACACATAAATACATGTTACTGATCACCAATAAAACCCCACAACCCACTGAAATTCCCAGTAACATACAGTTAAACACACAAACACCTCCCACCCACAAACACCCTTGCTAACAACCAATAACAACAACAACAACAACAACAACAACAAACAAACAAATGACTAAACAACCAAATAAACCTACCAACTAAAACATCGTAAAACTTTATAAAACTAAAAGAAGTAGTTCAATTTGCGTCAAAATGTTCTATTAACAATTTTAACCGGTCTCGGTGGCGTAGTGGTTAGGTCGTCGGTCTACAGGCTGGTAGATACTGGGTTTGGATCCCAGTCGAGGCATGGGATTTTTAATCCAGATACCGACTCCAAACCCTGAGTGAGTGCTCTGCAAATGGGTAGATGTAAACCACTTGCACCGACCAGTGATCCATAACTGGTTCAACAAAGGCCATGGTTTGTGCTATCCTGCCTGTGGGAAGCGCAAATAAAAGATCCCTTGCTGCTAATCCCATGTAGTGGCGACAGCGGGTTTCCTCTCAAAATCTGTGTGGTCCTTAACCATATGTCTGACGCCATATAACCGTAAATAAAATGTGTTGAGTGCGCCGTTAAATAAAACATTTCCTTCTATTAACAATTTTACACAAATTGCATGGTTTATGGATATTGGAAATTTAGAACAAGATTATTTAGCTGGACACTTATGTCTAAAACAAACACGTATCTAGACTATCATCATATACAATTTGCTATGAAGCAAAACCTATGAACTTTGTGTTTTTCCTAAATTAAAAAAGGATTTAGAAAACGAAAACATGAAAGTGACAATTTGTTAAGAGAAACACAGTTTTACAAATACTAAGGAACCCATATAAATCTTCTTATTTGCGATTTGCTTTTAATAACAATAATTTAAACAGTCAAGAAGGGAGATGTCTAACCTAAACTCTTCTGAATCAGCTATACCCGTTCCCGTATATATGTTTTTTTAACAGATTGTCTGTAGTATATTGTTGATTCTTTAAACATATATTTACGGATTGTATAAGCTCATGGTTTATTTGATTTGTTATCGCAGCAAGGAACAGACGTACTGGTGTTTTGAACGGTAAACTTATATAACTGAGTGACAACTATGTTTGTTTCCAACTAATTTATTTTATAAATGTTGTGCACCTTTCTGAATAATGTCGTCAATGTTCTTCTGTCTAAATGTCCGATACCGTACAATCACATTTCACATCTAACACAGCTAACACGAGCTTCCGTTTGAATTTTACATTTATTTATTTAATACTAATTTCAAACATTGGTGGTTGTTTAATTCTATATTATGTGCGTTTTATTTATGTTTATAACAATCGTTTTTTAGCACCTTTTAATTCTGAATTCAGTTTAACATTTTAATTTAAATTTATAATTCTTTTGTTGTGTATAAAACTAATGTAACGTTTTTATTTGAGTTATATATATATATATATTTTGTGCATAAAACTGTCTTTAATTGATATAATCTACCTTATTTTGTATAATGTATATTTGTGAAAATCTATAAAATTTTGAAATTAATGCATTTAATGCAGTCAGTGTCCAATTATTTAATATAATTTTATGGATTGGGGTGGGAGAGGGGTGGAACACATTTAATATTTTCTGAAAGAACCCATAACCATGTTTAATGAGAGTTTTGCATATTAATTTTTCAATAAATCTTGTTTTGTAGAGATTAAACTGGCCGACAACATCATTAGGAAACGTTATATTGTTTTA
Organism: Gigantopelta aegis; assembly: GCF_016097555.1. Lineage (NCBI taxonomy): Eukaryota > Metazoa > Mollusca > Gastropoda > Neomphalida > Peltospiridae > Gigantopelta > Gigantopelta aegis. The sequence continues at coordinate 56,487,892 of NC_054702.1, forward strand.
GGTTTATGTAGGAAAAAGATATATTTTATGATATCGAATTTTTATTGTTAAATCAATGTTAGGTCTAAGTAGATCATGCATTTAGATTAAGTAAATTAATACTAGTACAGTATTTATTTATAGATAACTCTGTTAAGTATATATGGTCCATGATCTTAAGTTTTACTGTTATACATGATCGATATAGACGGTAATGCTACAATGTGGTTTATGTATCCATGACGTATAAATGTGCTATTAACTCGATATGAACATCAATTTTAGGTCTGTGTAGGCTATGATTTCAGATTTTACTCTTAGTCATCTTAATAGTTTATGTATAGATTAACAGTACAATTCTTGTTATAAATAATTCTTTCGAGTCGGTGTATATTGTAGTGGTTGTGTTGGTAACAGAGATTTCTAAAGATATATGACATTTCGATTTCAGGGTACACACCAAACTCCCACAATACAGGCAAGAACTCATTGACCGACTCAGCATCAGGGCACCCAGTCACAAAGCGAGGTAATTATCACTTAATAGTATACATCCAGCCAGTGCACTACGACTGCTATATCAAAAGCCGTGGTATGTGCTATCCTTTCTGTGGGATGGTGCATTAACATATCCGGTATAGTTATTTCGAAACATAGTCGAGATGGAGATCGAGAGAGAGAGAGAGAGAGAGAGAGAGAGAGAGAGAGAGAGAGAGAGAGAGAGAGAGAGAGGGGGGAGGGAGGGAGGGAGAGAGAGAGAGAGAGAGAGAGCGATATATATATATAAATAAATAGAGAGAGAGAGAGAGAGAGAGAGAGAGAGAGAGAGAGAGAGAGAGAGAGAGAGAGAGAGCGATATATATATATATATAAATAAATAGAGAGAGAGAGAGAGAGAGAGAGAGAGAGAGAGAGAGAGAGAGAGAGAGAGAGAGAGAGAGAGAGAGAATCGATTTATGTTCAACCAGCCTTATACAAAGATATAATAATATTGAATGCTCAAGTTTAATCTCTAGTACAATTGTATTTCAGGTGTAAGGGCCGGTGATTACAGCGTTGATAGCGGAATAGGTGGAAGCAGTGGCTGTTGGGATTCCCGAGATTCGACGACAATCTAACCTTTGATGACTAGACCTCAGTAACTAAACCTTGATGACCAGACCTTGACTAGGAACATGTACTGATTCATTCTGTGGATGAGACTATTACATACCAGTGACTTAATACGGAACGCTATATTAATTTCAAATGAGGAGTATTATATGTTTTACTGCATTGACAATAAGTAAAGGTGAAGACGAAGAACATGTTAAAAAGATGTTTTAAAAAGAAAGAAAAAGAACACAAAATTGCAAAATTGCTGTTTGTGTTTTCTACATATAGGACGAATATTGTGGCGTTATACAGCAGTGCAGTATACAAAGGAACATAATAGTGATGTGAATAGATATACCATAGCAACTGGTTTAGTCTATAAGACACGATGTGCGTCACTAAACTGTCATGTTTATTGGGTTCTCTAGTGAAGTGGATGGATACCAGAGCAAAAACAATTAGAAGATATATATACTCCATGCATAATGAAACCCATTGGGACTCTGGTTCCTGAAAATGGCGTGGGTGTATTGTCAAGGGAATTGGATAAGCAGATTACAAGACATACTGCAATTTAACACGAGACCAATATCGTAAACGGAAACTGCAGTGTCGAAACCCAATGTCAAAACTGGAAACACTATCATCCTAAAACGGAGCCAGTCATAACATTACAAAACAGTAATGATGCCAACAATTGCCAACATTATTTGGCAGACACTTAAAAAGACATGACGTGTGCATAATATATCCGATATGAACATTGACTACTGCATTGGTTACCTAGTCGATGGATGGGCAGTGCAAGATTGCATACATGATGCGATGCTTGTAGTTGCCTACCATAAAGGTGTGAAGAGATGACAACCGGTGTCGGTGGTGTCATAGTTAAGCCACCAGCCATAAGGCTGGTAGGTACTAGGTTCGCAGCCCGGTACCGGCTCCCATCCACCCACCCAGAGCAAGTTTTAACGACTCAATGGGTAGGTGTAAGACCACCACACCCTCTTCTCCCTTTCACTAACAACTAACAACTAACCACTAACCACTAACTCACTGTCCTAGCAGACAGCCCATATAGCAGAGCTATGTGCCCAGAACAGCGTGCTTGAACCTTAATTGGATATTATATGATATAAGCACGAAAATAAGTAAGAAGGAAAAGAGATGACAAGCATGCTGTGCCCATCAGGACCACGAATGTGAACATTGACAGTCGTGACACTGCGAAAAGACAAACGTCGGAACAACTGGGTAATGTTGCAAAAAAGATAATGTATGCAAAAAAGCAGGCATTATGGCCATTGCAATGACGTGTAGGCCTACTTGCAGCAGAATAACATGATGGTGTAAAAAAGTCGGATTGTGTGCATAAATTGAATATTTAATACCCCACATATTATGTATGTCAAAACAAGTGAGCAGACTTTGAGATGTGATCTATGATAAAAAAAAAAAAAACCTCTCTAGATCTCCATTAATAAATATAGACCATCTGAGGAGTTCAGACGGGTTGAAATTATTCTGAATTCACGGCCTGAACGTTGCGTGATAAAACGCAAGACAATACATACTACATCAATTGTTAGCGGTGCTGATAACGTGATTAATCACTATGTGTTGTGATACTGTTCTGATGGAGAGACATTAACAGATGAAAACGAGAGAGAGAGAGAGAGAGAGAGAGAGAGAGAGAGAGAGAGAGAGAGAGAGAGAGAGAGAGAGAGAGAGAGAGAGAGAGAGAGAGAGAGTGAGAGAGAGAGAGAGAGAGAGAGAGAGAGAGAGAGAGAGAGCGATATATATATAAATAAAGAGAGAGAGAGAGAGAGAGAGAGAGAGAGAGAGAGAGAGAGAGAGAGAGAGTGTGTGTGTGTGAGAGAGAGAGAGAGTGTGTGTGTGTGAGAGAGAGAGAGAGAGAGGAGAGAGAGAGAGAGAGAGAGAGAGAGAGAGAGAGAGAGAGAGACAGACAGACAGACAGACAGACACGTAAAATAACATGCTTTTTCAGAACTTTACAAAATACCCAGAAGCGATCTTGTTAATAAAGACAACGATCACTATCAAAGTACACAGTTTTATGTGTCGACAATCGTTCTTCTCACCACCTATCACCAGTCACAAAATGTCAGTGTACAGGTCTGTATATATGTATTTAATATCGATCGTATTAACACGGTTTTATGGTAAATATCTCCATTTGATCTTATTTTACATGTTAATGAATTAACATATTTAATGTTATGTCATTCGTTTATTAACTTGACATTCTGAGACGACGTTAAACCTGTAAAACACTGAATATCATTTCATTTTAATTTATTTTTGTTCTTACATGAAATTATAATGATCGGACAAGTCGTCCTGGACACGCAAACAGCTCTGCCCTGAGTTATGGTCTGAGTTCATCCATACCGAACGGGAAAACGTCAGCTAGACTGGTTTATGCGCTTCACGGTAAACCATACACATACTAAACTAATACTATGACATACAATAATATACATTAAAAAAACCCAAATTCATCGAGCTCCAAATACTGAAGTAAACTCCCCTTCTTGAGATTGTTTTTCAAATATAGCTTAAATATGTTAAAGGGACATACCCTAGTTTTTAAATACTAAGACATATTTTTCACTATTAGACCGTTTCTGCTTACTGAAATCAAACATTATTATATTTTATTGTTTAGATTATCCATTTCCGTACAACCGAAGTACTTCTGGTTATCCTGGTGTTTCTAATACCACAAAATGCATTTTTCATATTTTTAAAAACACGTGCGTCTGAGAAGTAACTGTTTTGGAGTCGCGTTTTGGAATATTTTTAAGGGTATTTCAACGTCACAGACTCTTGTTTCACTCTGTTGTATCCAAATTTGTTACAGGTTTGTAAATTAACCAAACTTAGTGTCCATATTTACGGGTTGAAACTAGAGTCTAGATGAAAAATATGCCTTAGAGTTTAAAAACTAGGGTCTGTCCCTTTAATAGACTTGTGACATATTACAGGGCTGTCTAACCTGACGGGGGATGGGGCGTTTGGCGAAAGGGTCATGTCCCAACACTCTAACCCGATCTCAGTTTTAAAAGGATATAAATGTGGATTTAACTTGACCGTGAAGAGCATATCAAATTGAAAAATGTACCCGTGGCACATATACTTCGTAAATACTAGACTGCACACCCATCCCACCCTATTCATTATTACGATCATATACGTATAATATACACGCAATTGGTACGTGTTAAAAGTTTATCATTAAATCTGTCTCTGTGAGTATGACACTATTTACGTAATACGTATGTTGTATAATAGGAACATGTATATGAGCATGTCAAACATTTCCCTTTTGTAGCCTTATAATATTATGTACATGTGTATATTTTAATTTTTACTGTGGATTATACAATGACAAATTTTGATGAAATAAACCTCTGCAAAATAGTGTTTTTGTTTATTTGAAGTTTGAATAGAGTAGAAACGAAGAGAATAAAGTGACGGTTTAGTTGTATGTACATCAACGGTCCATTTTCAAGTATGAGCAGAAATTATATGGTGTTACAAAATCGCGTTGACGAAAGAAATCGCGAGGACTATTCCAGAATTGATATTAAAAAAGAAAAGAAAGAAATGTTTTATTTAACGACGCACTCAACACATTTTATTTACGGTTATATGGCGTCGAACATATTATGGTTACGGACCACACAGATATTGTTAGAGAAAACCCGCTGTCGCCACTTCATGGGCTACTCTTTTCGATTAGCAGCAAGGGATCTTTTATATGCACCATCCCACAGACAGGCTGTACATATCACGGCCTTTGATAAACCAGTCGTGGTGCACTGGCTGGAACGAGAAACAGCCCAATGAGCCCACCGACAGGGATCGATACCAGACCGACCGCGCATCGAGCGAGAGCTGTACCACTGGACTACGTCCCTCCCCCTAGAATTGATATTAGGACAATGAATTAATTGTTGATACTGTTTACCGGCAAGTTTAAGTTGTGTGCATGTATATACACATACAGTGACTATTGGATGTAAAACATTTAGTAATTTTGACATATAGTCTTTAGAGAGGAAACCCGCTACATTTTTCCATAATTAGCAAGGGATATTTTATATGCACCATCCCACAAACAAGACAGCACATACCACGGTCTTTAATATACCAGTCGTGGTGCACTGGCTGGAACGAGAAATAGCCCAAAGGGACCACTCGAGTAGCCAAAGTCATGAGACTAAAATGTAAACTATATAAACAAATATCATACATAGCCTGAGCCAACAGTAAAGTCGCTAAAGATCACTGTGATTAAGTAACATTGATAATTATGCTCATATTCATATTATAATCTCATGGTCGTGGTATTTACACGTGAAATTGCTTTACTTTAGCTATTCCATCACGTAATAATACCCCCCCACCCAACAACAAAACAACACCCCCAAAACCCCCAACAACAACCCCAAAACACCAGGCGACTTAACCTACACCTTTTTATTTACATTCGTGGTGGTCTTTTTCTCTAGAGTAATATAGATATTTTCAACCCTTTTGCTCATTTTTAGAATTACCCCCCCAAAAAAAAACACCCACAACAAAAACAACAACAACAACAACAACAAAACCAAACTATCATGTTAGCCACAATGCCCTACCCTACCCCACCCATATAATGCATCTATTAAAAAGTACTACAGGAGTGGCTGTTAGATACCATTTATCTCATAACTAGTTGTTTTAAAATCTATCTAACGAGCGAAAGCGAGTTGGAAACGTTTTTAAACAACGAGTTGTAAGATAAATGGTATTTAGCACAAATGTAATATTCTATTTCTTACATATCCTCAAAGACCAGGTTTTAAAGACTAGACCATCGAAAAACGTATGTCATATTCATTTGATGAGACCTAGGTTGTATAGGTTTTTTCTGCACAATCATCATCCATGGGAGACAATTTGTCTTGACTATCTGGAGCTGTGGTTGGCATTTGCTTGAAATGTTTAATAGATTCTGCTTATTGACATCTGAAAAAAAATGGGATGTCTTTTTCAAATAAAATAAAGAAAGACAAAGAATAAAATCAGAAGTTGAATTAAATTTTAAGACTTAAATATTTATTTTAAGGACATAAATGACAATTGTAAAATTGCATAATGTCTTTCCGGTATGATTTACCCAATTTCACCAAGTTTACAATAATAACCTCACTTAATCTAACTTATCAGAAATACAAGACATGACAGTTAATTAAAGGTTAGATAAAATAATAATAAATTTCGAAATGCTGTTGAATTTGCACCAAGCGCTATAAAAAAAGCCTATGACTGGTAATAATGGATTAGGATACACCCGACTTCATGTTTTAAAGAAGGAAATTCAACGGTATAAATAGTGTTTGTTTGTTTGTCTGTTTGTTTTTTCTATCCTAAAAAGTTAAATTTAAAGTTTGTTTTGTTAAACCGACACCACTAGAACACATTGATTTATTAATCATCGACTATTAGATGTCAAACATTTGGTAATTCTGACATATAATCTTAGAGGAAACCCGCTACATTTTTCCATTTGCAGCAAGGGATCTTTTATATGCACCATCCCACAGACAGGGTAGCACATACCACGATCTTTGACATACCAATCGTGATGTTTTTCTCTTGAAAAGCAAATAATGCCAGCATATTTTATTCTATGAGTAGCGAGATATACGCAAAATGCTTTTCCAACCATGCGTGCTTACCTCTCACACGGTCCTAACCTAATGTATTTGGTTTACTAGAACCGACAACTGATCACATGCAAGGATAGAAACACATTTGTTTTTCAACACCTGCCACCCACAGAATATAGCTAAATAACATTCGGACCGCTTACCCACGAAAAATAACACGCGTCCGTGTCTCGCTTCGGTTCCATGCGATAGATTCGGAAAACAATCGTAAATCACAAAGATAAGGTACAAATTAAAACGATAAAAACCCTTAGCATATCCAAAAGTCTATCTCTGTACAATTCGGAGTCACGTGGACTTTTAAAGGGACAGTCCTGAGTTTACAACCATGTAAAATGTTTCCGACCAATAGAGCCTTTTCGATGACGTAACATACAAATTAAAGACATTTTCTTATTTAAAATATCAGTGTCTGTATTTACAAGATGTTTGTTGGTGTCCTAATGCTTGCAGTAGCCCAGACCGGATTCTACTTCCAAATAATTTCGTAAGTAGAAAAAAAAAAAATATATATATATATCTCACGAATTAAAGTATAAACTGAGGGCTACAAACATTAGTATACTATCGAAAATACATTCGATATACAGACGCTGGTATTGTAAACAGGAAAATGTATTTAGTATGAAATAATAGTAGCCAGCAAGGCTCTGTTATCGCACACATCTTACAATGGCTGCAAACTCGGGACAGTCCCTTTAATATGTTCATTATTTCATGAAAGTTAAAGGCGCAGGCTCAGACAAAAACCTCTGCAGTTGGTTCCATCCCTTTCTCATGAAAGGTATAATAACTACATTTATTACCCCAGCGGTCACTCATAACAGGGAAAATATTTTCCATATTTTCTCAGTGAGAAATATTCTGCATTGGTCTAACGAACAATACTATTGGACAATTTGACGCTTACAAACCAATGACTTTGTCGGTACTAAATATGACGTAATCACGATTTGACAAACACACAAAATGACGTCATGTAGTTTAAAGAGTTTGCCTTTACGGGTCTCTGTTTTGGTATTAAATTAATAGCAAAATGTTATTTTAATGCAATTCATTATAGATTTGGAAGCAGAATAAAGAGAACTTGTGTTTTTTTAAATTATCTATGAACGTGATTAAATTACAACGTTATAGTAATTCTCAGAACAGTGCGTAAAGTGGTTTACATCGTTCCTAAACAGGTTGGCCTTCGTGCATGTGCGTCAAAAATAAAGGCTTTTAGAGAAAAAATAGCTGAGGTAATAAATAGAATAACAAACTCGGTACCAGTTATTATCAAATTTATGTCCCTCGTGAAATAATTTTCATTTGTCACGAGCTTTAACTGAAAATTATTTCACTCGGTCATAAATTTGATAATAACTGGTAACTCGTTTATTGTCCTCTATGTCAGTGTACCAAAATAATACTTGTAAGACATAATCTATCCTTCCTGAAGAAGACTAACCTTCTGATGATACAGGGAGCAGAGAAAGTTGTTCGCGATAATAATAACTAATTAACTGATGAAGGAAGGAAATGTTTTATTTAACGACGCACTGAACAAATTATTTTATTTACGGTTATATGGCGTCAGACATATTATAGTTAAGGACCACACAGATATTGAGAGAGGAAACCCGCTGTCGCCACTTCATAGGCTACTCTTTTCGATTAGCAGCAGGGGATCTTTTGTATGCACCATCCCACAGACAGGATAGTACATGCCACGGCCTTTGTAACACCAGTTGTGGAGCACTGGTTGGAACGAGAAAGAGCCCAATGGGTCCACCGACGCGGATCAATCCCACACCGACCGCGCATCGAGCGAGCGCTGTACCACTGGACTACTTCCCGCTCCCTACAGGGAGCAGAGAAAGCTGTTCGCGATAATAACTAATTAACTGATGATGACATAAGCATTGTCCATTATTGCAAAAGACAAATTAAGGCAAAAAACAACACGGCTGTGAACTCAATAACCCAGAAAATTTTCACTGTTATCAGCTCGTACCACTGTGACCACAATTCATCATGTTGATACATAAACCAGTATTGGTAGTGGCAGTCCTCTGGCAGACGAACTGAAAACAATGTCTTGTTCAAAGGAGTGGTAGACCTCCTATAGGTAGTACTAAACCAAATACCTTCCGGCTGGGTCAAAGTTTGAGGAGCATCGAACAAGTTCTCTAACTGGTTATAAATGTGAGTGTGTTGGTTGTAAAAAAAACAAGAAGAAAAGTACTTTGAAGTAGGGGTTGTAGTACTGATATTTATGGTACATAGTCTGGTTGGTTTATTGCATATAGTGTTTTTAAAAACAAACGCTAACATGGTCGACTATGGGATTTTATTTGGTGTAGTACAAGTTATAAACGGAGTGTGTAGAAATTATGGATGAGAGCAATGGGACCTTGTCAAAACATAATATTGTCTTGTTCAAAGATATGAACTTGAATACGCCAATATTCTAGAAAGTATTTTTCCATCAAAATAAAAAAACCCACCCAACTAAGGATTAACACAATCCATGTAAAATATCGCGAATAAATAATTGGAAAAGCATGCAGGACAACCTTTCCACTAAATATGACATGTTTGTGGGGTTTTTTTTTTTTTTTTTTGTTCTTTGTTGTTTGTGTTGTGTTGTATTGTGTTGTGTTGTGTTGTGTTTTGTGTGTGTGTGTGTGTGTGTGTGTGTGTGTGTGTGTGTGTGTGTGTGTGTTGTTTTGGTTCTTTGTAGTGTGTGTTTTTTGTATGTTTGTTTTGTGTGCGTAAGGGTGTAAAACACTGCGAACGATCAAAATCTAGTATAGCGGCAAGAAGACTTCATTTGCATGCAGTCTTAAAGTTGTACTGCTAGAATCATCAGATTCTGACCCCCCCCCCCCCCCCTGCTTTAGTTGTACTAAACAAGACAGGGTGGTATTCTCTATGTCTTAGTATTAAAAGTGTTCCTGTACTTATAGCACATTTGGTTCAGTATGTTGGCACCAAGCCCGAGATGAACGATAAACACTGGAAAGCGCGTTCACGATGAACGACACGCGGAAAGGCAAGTCTACGATGATTGACAACGCCTGCGCCCAGCTTGTCTGATACTGCTGGAGACCACGGAGAAAACAGAGAGGTGTCTTCCTGTTGCATGCATTTGTCATTACCGTGTTTGCCGAGTGTTATCTGACAAAACAGGTATCAGTCAACACCGTCACCGATATCTTCTTAACTGACCACGCAATGAACACCGTAAACGATATCTCAATAGGCAATACCATCAACACCATAACCCATATCTTTTTAACTGACCACGCAGTCGACACCGTAACCAAGATCCCAACCGGCAATGTCGTCAGCACCGTAACGATATTTTTTTAACTGACCACACAGTCAACACCGTAACCGATATATTCTTAACCGACTACACAATCAACACTCTAACCGATATCTTCTTAACTAGCCCCAAAGTCAACACCGTAACCGAGACCTCCACCGACAATGCAGTCAACACCGTAACCGACATCTTGTTAACTGACCACGCAGTAACCACCGTAACCGAGACCTCAACCGTCAATACAGTCAACACCATAACCGATATCTTCTTAACTGACCACGCAGTAACCACCGTAACCGGAACCTCGACCGATAATACAGTCAACACCATAACCGATATCTTCTTAACTGACCACGCAGTCAACACCGTAAGGTTCCGAGACCTGAAGGTTGCACACTACCATTAATTACTCCATGCAGTGTAACAGTATTGCTATGTCAGGATATTAATATTCTGTGAAAAATACAACATCGAGAGAGTCATGTGGCCACTAGTTTTAGGGAATGCTCCCCCTTCACAACTTTCTTGCACAAAGTCAAGATATGGCGACCACGAAACCTTTCAGTCGGACTAAGCACCGCCTCGTGTTGTTTTTATGCACGTGGCAGTTTACCACTTGCACAGTTGTTATCAGACAGTACTAAATATTACAAGTAACTTCAAACCAATGGCTTATTTAAATACGACAGATGTCAATCTGCTTGTAATCATCAAAGGAAGATTTTAAAAGGCATATCAGAATTTTTTATTACTTTTTTTTTATGAGAAACTATTTCCTAAACAGGACTATATTAAGCTGTTACAAGTACCGACACTATCAATGTATTCAACCAGCAATACAGTCAAGACAGTAACCGGCAATACAGTCAACAGCGTAACCGAGATCTCAACCGGCAATACAGTCAACAGCGTAACCGAGATCTCAACCGGCAATACAGTCAACAGCGTCGAGAACAATACGTAACCGTAACCGTGATCTCAACCGGCAATACAGTCAACAGCGTAACCGTGATCTCAAACGGCAATACAGTCAACAGCGTAACCGAGATCTCAACCGGCAATACAGTCAACAGCGTAACCGGCAATACAGTCAACACCGTAACCGAGATCTCAATCGACAATACAGTCAACAGCGTAACCGTGATCTCAACCGACAATACAGTCAACAGCGTAACCGAGATCTCAACCGGCAATACAGTCAACAGCGTAACCGGCAATACAGTCAACAGCGTAACCGGCAATACAGTCAACACCGTAACCGAGATCTCAATCGGCAATACAGTCAACAGCGTAACCGAGATCTCAACCTGCAATACAGTCAACACTGTAACCGAGATCTCAACCGGCAATACAGCCAACACCGTAACCGAGATCTCAACCGGCAATAGTCAACACCGCAACCAAGATCTCAACCGGCAATACAGTCAACACCGTAACCGAGATCTCAACCGGCAATACAGTCAACACCGTAACCGAAATCGACCATACGGTCTTGCATTGGGTGTTATTGTCGACACCATTGTCGACATAATATACCATTCATTGAGACTAGTAGAGAAGAGTACATGACTGGCCGATAGTTAACATTTGCTTTGTTTAACGACACCACTAGAGCACATTGATTTATTAATCATCGGCTATTGGGTATCAACAATTTAGTAATTTTAACATGTAGTCTTAGAGAGGAAAACCGCTACATTTTCCCATTAGGAGCAAAGGAATCTTTTATATGCACCATACCATAAATCGGATACCACGTATCACGGCCCTTGATATATCAATCGTGGTGCACGGCTGGAAAGAGAAATAGCCCAATGGGTTCCTCCGACGGGGATCGATGCTAGACCGACCGTGCATCAGGCGGACGCTGAATACCACTGGGCTACATCATGCCACCGAGACTAATATAGAGTACGTGAGTGGCCGATAGAAAGTACCATTCATCTTACAACGAATAGTTTCAAAACGTATCAAACGAGCGAAAGCCGAGTTGTACAGGGCCCATATTTTTGAAGCTATCTTAGCCTACGAAATCGTGAAATTATCGTAAGCTATGACGTCACTATGGCGTGTGCTGTAGTGACGTCACAACCTACGACAATTTTACGATTTCGTAGCGCTAAGATGGCTTCGAAAATAGGGCCCCAGATTTCTAAACAACGAGTTGTAAGATAACGGACACGAGTGTATAGTTACTTAGTTTTTGTTTTACTTATGCTTAACAAAAACCACACGACACCCTCATCCCCCTCCCTGGTTCTTACGGCTATATATAATAAAACATTTTAAACCTCATAAGACGAATACAAATAGGAAGGAAATGTTTTATTTAACGACGCACTCAACACATTTTATTTACGGTTATATGGCGTCGGACATATAGTTAAAGGTACATTCCTGAGTTTGCTGCAGTGTTTTAAGTTGATTAAACTTACATATTAAATATATTTTCGTGTTTAGAATATTAGTAGCTGTATACTAAACGTGTTTCTGATCGTTCGAATATTTGTACTAGGTTAATTTTAATTTTATTTCCTAATTGGGCTTCTTACAAATATTAAGACGACCAGAAACACATTGAATATACAGAAACTTATATTCTAAACAAGAAAATATATTTAATATGTAAGTTTAATCGTAGAAAAATATTTTATAAGTCGGAAACATCTTACAATGCAGCAAACTCGGGAATGTCCCTTTAAGGACCATACAGATATTGAGGGAGGAAACCCACTGTCTCTTTGCTTAGCAGCTAGGGATCTTTTTTATACACCATCCCACAGACAGGATAACACATACCACTGCTTTGATATACCAGTCGTGGTACACTGGCTGGAGCGATGAATTATAGTAAGATAGAGTAACCACGCATCTTCGCAGTACAGTAGTACTATGTTACAAAAACAAGATCATCAAGGTAGAAAGCGAACGCCGTGAGCGGAAAGGATTGGATTTGTTTAACAAATGATAGGTGTCAAACAAACTGTAATGATGACACATGGTGTAAAACACGATAGTGTATTTATCATGTAGCTGTCGCTACTCTTTTTCGATTAGCAGCAATGAGTCTTTTACATGTACTCTCTCTCTCTCTCTCTCTCTCTCTCTCTCTCTCTCTCTCTCTCTCTCTCTCTCTCTCTCTCTCTCTCTCTCTCTCTCTCTCTCTCTCTCTCACTCTCTCTGTATCTCTATCCCTCACTGTCTGTTTCTCCCTTACTTAATATATCTCTATCTCTGTCTGCCCTCCCCCCTCTCTCTCTGTATCTCTATCCCTCACTGTCTGTTTCTCCCTTACTTAATATATCTCTATCTCTGTCTGCCCTCCCCCCTCTCTCTCTGTATCTCTATCCCTCACTGTCTGTTTCTCCCTTACTTAATATATCTCTATCTCTGTCTGCCCTCCCCCCTCTCTCTCTGTATCTCTATCCCTCACTGTCTGTTTCTCCCTTACTTAATATATCTCTATCTCTGTCTGCCCTCCCCCCTCTCTCTCTGTATCTCTATCCCTCACTGTCTGTTTCTCCCTTACTTAATATATCTCTATCTCTGTCTGCCCTCCCCCCTCTCTCTCTGTATCTCTATCCCTCACTGTCTGTTTCTCCCTTACTTAATATATATCTGTCTCTGTCTGTCTGCCCTCCACCAACCCTCCCTCCCTCTCTCTCTCTCTCTCTCTCTCTCTCTCTCTCTCTCTCTCTCTCTCTCTCTCTCTCTCTCTCTCTCTCTCTCTCTCTCTCTCTCTCTCTCTGTATGTGTGTTACGCTCACAAAAATCCTTGTCTCTATGTCAGTGGAGTCACCAGGAAAAAAATAAACAAAATGTATTTTTGGATTTAAAAAAAAAACAATCCTGCAATTTGTCTTATATTCCACAAAATTGCGATCTATTTTGCTTCAAATATAAAAGAATAAATAAAAGAAAGGAACAAAGTAAGCACATTTTAAACTACATGTATTACTATTTGATGACTATCTAGTCCGATCCACCTGACATCAGTTTAACGGCAGATATATTGGACTTGTGTCTATCATAAGGTTTTTAAGATTATTATTATTTTTTATTTTTTTTTTTTTATCCCCACTGCCCCCATTACTTTTACTCCTATGAATTCCATCTCATTTCTTCCCGATCTGGCAACTCCTCCTATTTTTCAACTTCTTTCGCTGTCCACCTCCACCTCCACCTCCACATCCCAGTCCTTATCTTTCCAACCGCGACAGGTACTTGCCTCGTGTGTCTATGTGTGCCACACACCTGAAAGGCTTTCTATTGCCAATATAAAAAATTGCTTATATATGTAAGCCCCTCCCCTTCCACACTTCTCACGTCAGACGCAGATCCAAAGGGCTTTTGCACCTCATCCACCGTGAACTTCAATGTGCCCTGAAAAACTACTGAAGGTTTAATGGATTAATATAAGTTATTTGTTTATGTTTAGTACAGGAGATGTTATATCTTTGTGAGATAAGTATTTTTGGTATTCCTCTGCCACCTTTCCTTTCTCTACATTGACTTCCATCTCATTTCTTCCCCATCGATGGATGTGATGGATACCCGGGGGGTCGTTTGAAATTAAGGGGGGTACCTTGAAACTAGGTTCAAACTACCCCGGGGGTAATCTGAACCTAGGTTCAAACAACCCCCCGGTAATCTGAAACTAGGTTCAAACAAACCCCGGTAATCTGAAACTAGGTTCAAATTACCGGGGAGTAACTTGAATACGGGAGGAATTTGAAACTGGGACACCGGGGCATAAGTAACCTTATGATGTCTATCATAAGATTACTTATTTTATGAAGACAGAGTAATACATACGGAACCATGGCTTTTTAAGGGAATTGTTTGGGAGAGAATGGAAAAACAAAACCCCGAATCCATCGAGCGAGACCAATCCTATGACACATCATACCACAAGCGAGCGTTCTACCCTTTATTACCGAGCTGTACACCTCGACCCCTGCGCGTGCTGTAACCTCACCGTGGTGCAGGGGTGTAACATTCTCTTTGAGAATGGCCAATACAGCACAAATCCCCTTGTTTTCTTCGGGATACAATTAAAATTTTGAATAAAAGTCAGTATCTATCTGTGATATTTGTATTTTTGCACAGTTCTTTACACTGTGTTTTTATTTAAATCTTGAATTTTTATATTGATGTTGATCATCACTTCATGTTTGCATTACCATAGTTTGACACCCAATAGCTGATGTATTTTTCGTGCTGGAGTGTCGTTAAACATTCATTCAATCATTCATTCATTCATTGTACATTCATCGGCTACTAAACAAAAGAGATGAGATGTTCAGACGGCGTTCGCGAACAATTTGACTGGAACTAACGTCTTCTATCATATCACATTAAATGTCACGTTAGGTACAAATAAACCCAGCGAGTAACGACGGTCGCTGTCATTCCTGAACATATCTCTGTTTAGAAGTTGTTTTAATCTTGGAGCTAGACTGTGTAAAAATTGCAACATCATCGTAGGACAGGATGGGTTGAACAATAAATACACAGCATTTATTAATGACGAAACATAATTGGAAACATTTCTCTAAAGTATGTTTAGATCACAATTATTACTTTTTCCATCCACCCCTCTTCATTATTTGACTCCTTATTCTTAACTCGACTCTCTCTAAAGAGTGGGGCGGGACGTAGCCCAGTGATAAAGCGCTCGCTCGATGCGCGGTCGGTCTGGGATCGATCCCCGTCGGTGGGCCCATTAGGCTATTTCTCGTTGCAGCCAGTGCACCACGACTGGCATATCAAAGGCCGTGTTATGTACTACCCTGTCTGTGGGATGGTGCATATAAAAGATCCCTTGCTGCTAATCGAAAAAAGTAGTCCATGAAGTGGCGACAGCGGGTTTTCTCCCTCAATATCTGTGTGGTCCCTAACCATATGTCCGACGCTATATAACCGTAAATAAAATGTGTCGAGTGCGTCGTTAAATAAGACATTTCTGTCCTTCCTCTAAAGAGTGAAAACAAGTACACGTGTACTACTTCTAATATATACTCTTCAAAAAAAGAAACGCAAAAGGGTACAAATGGGTTATAACTCAGATTTTATGTTTCCTACCGGTTCATGCTTTGTGAATATAAGGTCATTGCATGTCCCAAACACATTCCCACGGTTACATTCGATAAAACGCAGCTACTGTACAATAAAGTTCCAAAATGTGAATATTCGCAAAAACGCAGCCACGTGCAAACCATGTCACCACTGCACGTGCGTTGTCTGCACGTGCAACATGAACACCGACAGTATAAAAGTGCAGGGTGTTCGTTTGCCTGGCCTCTGTATCTGGCCGACAGTTGACAATCCAGGACATGCTACATCTCAGTGAACCGCAGAGAAACAATGCCATCGCCCGACTAGACGCAGGCGAATCCAGAACGGCCGTTGCCAGGGCATTCCATGTGTCCCCAAGCACCATCTCCAGACTGTGGGACCGTTACCAGCAACATGGATCAACATGTGACCTCCCTAGATCCGGTCGACCACGGGTCACTACCCCCGGGCAGGACCGCTACATCCGGGTACGCCACCTTCGGGAACGATTGACTACTGCCACCTCCACAGCCGCAGCAATAATCGGTTTGCTCAGGATATCCGACCAGACCGTACGGAACCGCCTACGTGAGGTAGGAATTCGTGCCAGACGTCCAGTTCGAGGTGTCATCTTAACACCACAACACCGTCGACTCCGACTGCAGTGGTGCCAGATTCATCGACAATGGCCTCAACTGCGATGGAGACAGGTGTGGTTCAGTGACGAGTCCCGATTTCTGCTCCGACGTCATGATGGAAGATGTCGCGTGTATAGGCGTCGTGGTGAACGTTATGCGGCAAACTGCGTGCAGGAAGTGGACAGATTCGGCGGGGGTAGTGTCATGGTGTGGGCAGCCATCTCACACACTGGCAGAACTAACCTGGTCCACGTGCAGGGCAACCTGAATGCACAGGGCTACATTGACCAGATCCTCCGGCCACACATCGTTCCAGTTATGGCCAACGCCAACGCAGTGTTCCAACATGACAACGCCAGGCCTCACACAGCACGTCTCACAACGGCTTTCCTACAGAACAACAACATTAATGTCCTTCCTTGGCCATCGATATCACCGGATTTGAACCCAATTGAGCATCTATGGGACGAGTTGGACCGACGCCTCCGACAGCGACAACCACAGCCCCAGACCCTGCCCGAGCTGGCAGCAGCCTTGCAGGCCGAGTGGGCCACCATCCCCCGGGACGTCATCCGTACTCTGGTTGCTTCAATGGGCAGGCGGTGCCAGGCAGTTGTCAACACACGCGGAGGCCACACCCGGTATTGACTCCAGATGACCTTGACCTTGGTGGTGTGTCCTATCACTTACTCACAATGGACTAGAGTGAATTGTGAACAATCCTGCAACATTTGGTAATTATCGGACTCACCATTCAATAATTAAATCAATTCTCCAAATGTTACGACAATGTGGTTTTGCGTTTCTTCTTTTGAAGAGTATATTACTACAGGTCAAATGGCAAGCAACCGATATCACAGGGGCGTAGCGTGATCTGGACCTTGGGGGTGGGGGGTGAACCAAGTGAACCTTTATCTATTTTGTTTTTGCACCACCAGAAACTCCATTATTATGTATAAACCTGTATGTTTTAGTTCTGAAAGCGGACCATTTGCTTCATGGGGGAGGGGGGGGGGGGGGTGGTGGCGGGGGGTGTTCTTCCGAACCCCCCAAGCCTACGCCCCTGTATCATATCGAATGTTCACAAGAGCATTATGTCATAACATCCACGTTGTTTTAAACAAAGCAAATAACAGTGACAAAGTGGATAACGGCTTCTGTATTTAACATCCTTCTAAATTGCTTCCATAAAACTTTCTACATGACAGTTTTGCCCTAAATTAGGTCTGTTCCTAGTACAGATATACTATATGGCATCCAAATGTTACACAGACGCATAGCTGGTTTTCGATCACATTATCTTGAGCTACTAGTATTTGTTAACATTCCAACGGTTGCTGCCCAGAAAATAGTCATACACAAGCTAGCATACCTGATAAAGAAAGAACAATCGCGATGTTTGAAACATGACCTAGTTTTACACAATCTGTACCCCCTTCCTACGAACTCCGTCCGCTCATAATTCAGTTATATATAACATTTAGAAGAAGAAAGAAAGAAAAAAACCCCATCCAATTTAATATATTCATTCCACGCCATTTGCTAGCAAAAATGATTTAATTGGTGACGTCACCCCCTACAAAGCAGCCAACATTATGAATGAACTAACTTGTGAATGAATCAGCTGACCTATATTCCATGTTCTGTTTTGCCTGGTATTTGGGTCAAACTTTTCATTCGGGAAGTTACGTGTCAAGTCAAAAAACAACCCACTTTCTAACCAGGTCAATGAACATCAATTGGGACAAAGTAAAAACGTTTAACAGTAAAATGAACCTTATTTTGGAGTCATGCGTATCAACGCTAGCACGATACGCGTCCTAAATAAAAATAAAGCAGGGTGTTTTTAATCGTGAAGTTTAAATTAAAAGCGGTCTCATTTTCTTGCGAAGTTTGAGCGCGTAGCAATATGCACTTCTTGAACTACTAGCGGTGAACGGAGTTGAGGTCGTTGCAGCATCTTATTCTTTCTGGGACAAGGGGAAAATGACCTCGTTTTTGGCGTGCGCCCTGTGCATGAGATCGCGGTACGCCGAGTCAGTGTTTAAAAAGCACGCGACACCCTCGATGGCCAAGCAGCTCGCAGAACAGTTGTGGGTGGTTCTTGACAAAGTTGTGTGGTAACCACGCCTTCTGTGTAGGCGGTGATTAACTCATGTTTTTTTTTATTGTAGGAGCATGCGCAAATCCAGTTTATTTTTTAAGCAAATCGACTGCGTAATAACCAGCACGAGTCAATAGCCAATGACGAGGCTTGCTTGCATGTTACATAAACTCGTAGCCCATACGAGCGGTATGCGATAGTTTCAATTACTATTGCTTCTTGGTGTGTTTTTAAAATGTATAATTAAAAAAAATAAAAAAATAATAGAATTAAGATTATCTTAGGATAATAACCGGCCTCGGTGGCGTCGTGGTTAAGCCATCGGTACCGGCTCTCACTCAGAGTGAGTTTTAACGACTCAATGGGTTTGTTTCACTAACCACTAGCCCACTGTCCTGGACAGACAGCCCAGATAGCTGAGGTGTGTGCCCCAATCTCATTAAAATTAGCTCCACTATTACATGTGGATCTAACACCAGCCAGTGGGAGCTCATGTCCACCAATCAAAACCTTACTTGCAGAATCCTGCTAGTGATTTAAAAATAATTTGAAAACATTCCGAATTATCCTGAGGGTATACGATATGATTTCATGTGAATTACGAATGCCTTAAAACATGTTTTATTTTATAAAATAAATAATTTGTAATGTAAAACTGAAGACTGATTTAGTTTGGTTTTTTTTATAAATAAATAAATAATTTTTAATGTAAAATCGAAGACTGATAACCCATCCCGTACGTATTGGTATGGTTCGCTGTACTGCGGCCACTAAAATAGAGTCGCCCGATATTTTTAGAATTTGTATGCTCCCAAATAACGTTATAAAAGGCGAAGTGTGATTGGTCAATATTTAAATTATTATTTACAGACGAAATGTTACCTGGACATTGGGGACTACGCAGTGTTGTTAGCAATCCGATTAAAATTAGTTCTACTGGTCTAAATAAGGCATTCGTAATTCACATTAAACATATCGTATACCCTCAGGATAATTCGGAATGTTTTCAAATTATTTTTAAATCACTGGCAGGATTCTGCAAGTAAGGTTTTGATTGGTGGACATGAGCTCCAACTGGCTGGTGTTAGATCCACATGTAATAGTGGAGCTTTTTTTTAATTAGATTGTGTGTGCCCAGGACAGCGTGCTTGAACCTTAATGATAATAATAATGATGATGATGATGATGATGATGATGATGATGATGATGATGATGATAATGATGATAATGATAATAATAATGATAAAGTCGACCAAAACAGGAAAGAAAAAGAAGAAAAAAAACCCCTAAAAAACAAAACAAAAACAAAAACAAAAAACCAACAAAGAAACGGTAACAACAACAACAATAATAGCAAAATAATACTAATAATAACAAAAAAGAAATGGAAATTATCACAAAAACATTTTCTTGGTGTAATATTATCAACAATGTCAACGGTTCATGACTAAAATTACGAATAAAAGCTACTAATTCTGACTTTGTACACTGATCACATATTATCAACATTTAATCATATGGAAAGGTGATATGACTTAAATTGACTAAGAACTATTAAAATCGATAGACCCATCGGAAACAGGTTATGAGTCGCATAATATCAATATACATATAAGGATACTGATATATTGCAGAAATGCCGCAACTTATTTATAGGTTCCTAGGATATCCGCCTGCTTTGAATCGTATATACTGTTAGCTCAATTCTGGACCACTTTAAGGGGACATTCCTGAGTTTGCTGCACTTTTTAAGATGTTATGGACTAACAGAGACATTTTGACGACTGTAATTACATAACAAATATATTTTTCTGCATAAAATATTAGTGGCTGTATAATTAAACCTGTTTCTCATCGTTCTAATATTTGTACTAAGTTAAATTTCATCTTATTTCCTAAAATATTGTGGGTTTTTTGTACGTACGAAATTATTTGAAGACAAAATCCAGTTTGGGTTTCTTACAAATATTAAGACGACCAGAAACACATTGAATATACAGACACTGATATTCTAAACAAGAAAAACTGGCCTAAAAACTAATATTGTTTCAAGGTAAATGAATTTGCTTTAAACATTTCTTTCGGCATGAAATTTAAAATATAAAAGATAATGTAATTAAAATAATAAAATAAATAATTCATCTTTCGCGCAAATACAAATAACGAGACAATAAAGTATATGTACAAATGCTATTAAAAAAGATTAACATATACACTTTTAATGCAAGTAAGTAAAATACATTAAATCCACATAAAAAGTTATTTTAATATTAAAATAATATAATATACTGCCAATACAATTTTTTATGATTCTTATTGATTTCATTCGCTGCAGAAACAGCAGTAGCAGCAGAAGCAAGGCCGGTTTAAGGATCAGCGGGTCCTGTAGCACAAATAACAGCGGGGTCCCTTTTCCAGGATATATATTTTGCAACCCCCTCGGGAGAGGGGGGAAAATGACCTGGGGAAATAAATATACGCATCACCGCGGGGTTCCCTGAAGCGCGGGGCCCGTAGCACACGTGTATTACATGTGCTACTAGACTAAACCGGCTCTGAGCAGAAGCAAGTAGCAGCAGCAGTAGATAAAATGTAGTAACAGTAGTGTGCAGTATAAAACTGATAATAGCAGCAGATGCAGCAACAGCAGTAGACGTAGTAGCAACAACGGTAGCAGCAGTAGCAGTAGAAGAGGTAACAATAGTCAAAGTAGTAGAAGTTGTAGTAGGTTGCATAGTACCAAAGAAGGGAGTTTCGTGTCAAAGTTCGGGGTGCACCGTCAAATATTTACGGAGTAAAAGTAGCTGTGGGTGTGATTGGTAGTAACATGTGACATTGATTATTTGTGCAAATACTATTATCCACTAACAATAAATAAATACACTTTTATTTGTTATACAGTTGTTATGCAGTATATACCAGAAGTTGAAACTAATGCGCGGTACCCCCCAAAATGGAACTGCAAATTTCAGCAAAAATGACGGTTGCTATTAAAAACATTAATTAAATCTCTTAAATAGTATGTGACCCCCATTTTCTTGCAAATAGATTAGATGTGTGGTGCCACACTTTTTATTGCTGTACTTCCTGGGTGTGTTGATGCGCTAATATATCAGTTTTATTAGTAAACGTTAACATTATCGGCAATAGGAACTGATTTGGTCTATTAGAACCAATAGTAGCAGCCGTAGTACTAGCAGCAGACACAGTAGTAGTAGCAGCAGCAGACACGGTAGTAATAGCAGTAAACAAAGTAGTAGTAGCAACAGCAGACACGGTAGTAGTAGCAGCAGACAAAGTAGTAGTAGCTGCAGCAACAGCAGCAGTAACAACAGCAACAGCAGCAGTAGTAGTAGTAGTAGTAGTAGTAGTAGTAGTAGTAGTAGTAGTGGTAGTGGTAGTGGTAGTGGTAGTAGTGGTAGTAGTAGTAGTAGTAGTAGTAGAGCCAGCGGCAATGGACCCCCCGTGGTAGTAGGAGCCCCCCCCCCCCCCCCCCAAACAAAAAAAAAGCAGGAAAAAAACAAAGCCGTAAGTCAAGGATATATGCTAACACCAGGCTTGTAAAGGTAACAGTTTATCTGGAACGTTTATTTTCGGAATAATATAACTCTGGAATTATTCACAATATCCTGACCGATTCGGTATCTCATCTGGGATGTATAAAGCAGAGTAATAGTCTGAGAACCATTTCCTGCCCTGGACGGAGGAGCCGGCTGAGGTCGACATCTGTGCCCATGACAGATGTGCGCTACAACAGCTTGCTCTGAATGTGCACGTTAAACTCTCTGACCTGACATGACCTGACCTAAGAACCATTATATTTATGCGCCGGAAGTTTGCGTTACATATAACGCCAAAATAGTAGTCATCATTCGATTACTTACATTATACAGTGGAACCTTAGCTTTATTAAAAAAACCCCACCTCACAACAAATAATAAAATAAATAAATAAATAAATAAATAATTCAATTCATAAATATGCAGCTGTTAACATTAGATGTAATTATTTAAAGCTGTTATGTATATATTTTGTATTTTGTCATTTAGAATATATCATCAATATTAATTTTCTTCTCTCTGTTTTTTAGACCGTCTAACGCCATTGTTCGATTGTGCTGGATCTAACTTAATTCGTAGAACTCTCGCCTGAAGTGCTTTAATCCTGGGATCGAACCCTTTCTATGGATCCATTCTCCGACTGGGTTTCCCCCGCCCCAATCAGTTCCCCACGACAGGTTTATCAAATGCCGTGGTATGTACTGTGCTGTCTGTTTGAAAGGGTATATAAAAGATCTATTGCCACCAATGAAAAAATGAGGCTGGTTCCCTCTAAGACTACAGTAATTGTTAGCATTATCAAATATTTGACATCCAATAGCCGTTGATTAATTAATCAATGTGTTCTAGTGATGTTGTAAAACAAACCAAACTTAATGATTTTAGGGTACAAATGTAGCTGTTAACTACCCAATTATAGTTAAATGATAGCACGAATATACGTTTATATACCATATGCAAGTTAATTTTTCAAAGCAACTAAATTTCATTAACAAGAAACATTTTGCGATACAACATAAGCTATTTCGGAATTACCGATACTACACAATGCCCGCCGACTGTTGAGCACCCATGGTTTGATTCGTGGAATTGGCCGAGGAATTCCGATTGCTTTTGGTATGTACCACGTACAAAGTACCACAAAATATCATGGGTTCAAGGATGGAATACAATATGGACTACAAATGAAAAACGTAAACAGCAAACCGATGGGGATTAAAATTAACAAAACAATGAGAACAAAGCCAAGTAAACAACACCACGTCTGGTGCAGTGCGAGATAGTTGGGTTAGCACCGGGCTTCTTGCAATAACAAATGCAGTCCGGTGAAACCAGATAGCATAGACCGAGAGACAGGCAGATGTGCCAGCTGGACACTGGTCAATACCAGATAGCATAGACCGAGAGACAGGCAGATGTGCCAGCTGGACACTGGTCAATACCAGATAGCCAACAGATGGCGCATCAGCTAGCTACTCAATGCGACACTCGTGGTGCAAGTTTAATGGACACTAAGTCGCGAATTTTCGTCCAAATAATTTAAGGGACATTCCTGAGTTTGCTGCACTTTTTAATATGTTGTCGACTAACAAAGACTTTTTAATGATTGTAATTACATATCAAATTTATTCTTCTGCATAAAATATTAGTGGCTGTATATTAAACGTGTTTCTGATCGTTTTAATATTTTTACTAGGTTAAATTTCATTTTAACGTACGAAATTATTTGAAGACAAAATCCAGTTTGGGCTTCTTACAAATATCAAGACGACCAGAAACACATTGAATATACAGACACTGATATTCTAAACCAGAAAATATATTTAATATGTAAGTTTAATCGTAGAACTATTTTATGAGTCGGAAACATCTTACAATGCAGCAAACTCAGGAATGTCCCTTTAACGCTTTGCATAAAGGTAGTGAAACAACCAAATTATTTTTGCAATATATATATTTGATAATTTAAAATTGTCTGAAAGTAATGCACATGCATAACAACATTCATTACAGGAAAACATTTTTTTTTTTTAATTTAGAGACAGATTATACAAAATATGCCTTCTAATGATTCACCAAAAACAGCATTTAAAATAAAAGAAACAATCGACCACAACTTTAATTTCATATTTCAGCCTTTGCATACAAATTGGCTTCGTATGATCTTTTTAAATAATGGAATAGTAAAACTGTAATTTCTGCTTAGAAACCTAAGGTTTATTTTGTTTAACGACCGACACCACTAGAGCACATTAATTTATGAATTTATGAAACATTTGGTAATTTTGACTGGAAGTTCGGGCGAGATATCTACCGATCTATATCCCACCAGTCTGTTTATAAATGCAAAAAAAATAGGTTTTTTTTTTTTTTGATATAGTCCAGACTTTGACATTTTAAACATTTAATTCCAAAACTAACTTTTAAATATTTTTTAAACAGAGATATTAATTTTCAAATAGAAGTAAATAAATAATTTTAAAATTAAAAAAAAAATTAATTCGATTTATTCGTGAAAACTGTTACAGTTAGTTGGTATCGTGGCCAGCTGGATAATTTACTTGCGTGCATGGAGACACAACACCACTGTCCACGACGGGGAATAAAGCTTTGTTTGATTTTTCCAACTGACCCGGTCAGTGGGTTACAACTCTCCCGCCTGGAAATAGATTTATCAATACTTTCTGTAATCACGCATCTCTTCAACGTCGCCCGTAACACTCGCCTAATCTACCGGTAATATCTTGTGACAGTTACCCATCATGCCCTATCTCAACTGATGACATAATCAGTCTTGTTACGTAATAGATGCCCGGCCTTTTGGCAAAATGCCATTGTCCTGTCCAGTGGATGACCTTGTGACCCCTTACTGCAGCACAACCGTTTAATTTGAGCCAACTTAGACAAAGATTGTTGCTTTGTGTTACTAGCTGGATACGTGCAGACGACTTTTGAGGGATTTACTATGCAGAGCAACAGAGGTAAGTGAAACGTAGATAGTCTAGTAGTACAAAATACAACTGCAGTTGGTTATGCAATCCCAAGAATACAGTGATCTACAAAGGAACAAGGTTTTAATTATTTGTTGTGATTGAGTGAAATTTGTTCATGCGGCGGTGAAGCGGAAAATAATGAGACTTCACTGCATTCATTTCAACTTATTTTCGTGCTTATATACAATTAAGGTTCAAGCACGCTGTCCTGGGCACACACCTCAGCTATCTGTCCAGGACAGTGGGCTAGTTGTTAGTTGGTTAGTGAGAGAGAAGAGGGTGTAGTGGCCTTACACCTACTCACTGAGCCCTTAGGTTGGAGTTGGAGCCGGTACCGGGCTGCGAACCCTGTACCTACCAGCCTGTAGTCCGATGGCTTAACCACTGCGCCACCGAGGCCGGTACTTCACTGCAACTGACAAATAGATTATCTCTTACCACATCATTCTGTAAAACCCAGTGTTCCCTGGTCTTGCCGAGAACAAATGGACGAGAGAGAGAAAAGGGGGAAAAGAGAGGGAGAGAAAGATACACATAGATAAATGTACATAGGAAAACCTTAGGAAGACTCCCAACAACAATGAGAGCGAGAGTTGCTGATGCTTTGTAGCTGGTATTTTTTATCGCCAGAATCGCACTCCTCAGCACCGACTTGTCGAAGATACTGTTTCAAACTCGAACGCTTTTTTGTTTTTACGATGAAAGCTCCAATACAGAGCTGATGGTCTGTTATCAGTCTTGGCAGAGGTAGAAGATTCTTGATAACAGAGGGAGGAGAAGAGAAAGGAAACCGCAACGTCTAAGGCTCAGACACATCACTGGACCATCGTAAACCACTCAACGGTACCAACAGCAGCGGCAGTTTCAAGAAAAACTGGATATTCAACGACCACCAAGTAATGACGTTTCCCCATTAATAAAACCCCCCAAAAACCCCGGGCATCCCTAACATTTTATGTTAAACTATCATCATTATGGCACAGATTTATTTCCCCTCAGACATCGATCGATATAGTTGGAAAATGTCTCGATTTCTTCATAGCCTAGCCTTCTCGTTGTGCTGTGATGTACTACTGGACATTGAACATTTGTAAATGGATATTCAAACTCCTTTAAACAGACATTTCACCTGGAAGAATTATATTCGTCAGCCGTTGTGTTTTGTCTGAACAGCATGATGGGCGGAGCCAACAGTCACATGACGAAATGGGAAGTGCACATTGACACCAGAAAGCTCGTATAAATTATTCATGTAGTTAATTGTGTTCTTTTTTTTAAAAAAGCCGCAAATTTGCGGTTTATCTGACCCTTATTTTCTGATGATATTTTTGAATGCATATGGATACAATTTTTGCTCGCAAAAACATTGAATATCTGTTATTCGTTGGTTTTTTTGGCCGACATTAGGTTAATTGGTGTTTGTTCTTGAAGTGCAGTTAATTATTACTGTTGTATGAGGTCATTGGTAGCCTATCGCGTTTTCTCCCTCGTCGGCTGGGTGTGCTCGAGTCGAGTCGAGGCTCCACGCTATATGGACCACCATCTTGGAGTTGCACGATACAACTGTGTGTGGATTTTACCCATCGGAGGACTACATCACGAAGGGATTTTATCTCCCAGGAAGTGCGCATCACACTATGGATTATGGTAAATATACAACAGTCTTCCTGCTCGTTGTTAGTGTATAGTTATATGTCAGCAGTATTTTTTTTTAAAGATATAGCGCTGAGGAATTAATGTATTTTGGATTTCGTTACATATATATTATAATTTAGATGTTTAAATAAAATAAATAAA
This sequence comes from Gigantopelta aegis, assembly GCF_016097555.1. Taxonomy (NCBI): domain Eukaryota; kingdom Metazoa; phylum Mollusca; class Gastropoda; order Neomphalida; family Peltospiridae; genus Gigantopelta; species Gigantopelta aegis. The sequence continues at coordinate 56,515,169 of NC_054702.1, forward strand.
TGTAATATTTATGTTATGTGGTGCAATATTTAAATAGCATCTCCTGCTATGTGTAACTTATTTGTAAACATTTATTTATTTATTTGTTTATTTATTTATTTAGTTGTTTATTTATTTTAATTATTTTCAAAATGTGTTTATTTTTTATTTTACCAAAAATCACGTGACGTTTTGCAGGTATCAACCAATTGAAATATATTCAATCCGAATAAATACACTTACAACACGTATGTTTATACCAACATACACACTCATACATCAACATTCATCCGCCCATTCTTCCATCCATCCATCCATACATACATCCATACATACATACTGATATGTACACAAATACATACATATATATCTACTTAAAGCAGAGTATCTATAATTTGTTTCGAATGGTAATTATACATGTAACATATATTAGTTATTTAGACGAATTCATAATGAATTATTTATTTATTAAGTGATAAAACTTTTTATTTTTAGAGAGAGAGATAGAGATATAGACAGATAGATAGATAGATAGATAGAGAGATAGATAGATAGATAGATAGAGAGATAGAGCGAGAAAGAAAGAGAGATACGGAGGGAGGGAGGAAGGGAGGGATAGAAACAGATAGTGCTAATATTATATAGTTTGCTCAACTCAGTACTGAAAAATAAACACTTCGCATGCCTACCATTGAAGCAGATGTTCGCAAGTTTTACCATTGTTGTTAGATCCGGAGAAATACAAAAGGAAGATCGCTTCTAACTAAGCATCTTTGTCCGGCAGAAAACCAATCTTGGACGACGCGATTGTCTGTACCATAAAAAGACAATATTCACAGCCAACGAGCTTAGTTCGTGGATATGTGGTCATTATGTGCGGTTAATTAGATGTATTCGTATCATTATTTCTGGCATTAGTAATAATACTCCATGATGAGCATTATTAATACTAATATTAAATGCTTAATATTTTGTTAATAAAATATTAAATCATGTGGGTTTATTTTAAAGGAATATATCAATTGCAAAATACAAATTATATTAAACAAAAATATTGACAACTGAAGTTTCTGTTGTCAGTTAAGAAGTCAACGCCTGTGAATATGTTATATGGAGAACTGGGGCGTTACCCAGTCTCCCTTGATGTCAAATTAAGAATGATCACTTTTTGGTTTAAACTAATAACTGGAAAACACACAAAGTTATCATTCTTGATATATGAATTATTGCTCAATGATTATAAAAATGGAATATGTGATCATAAATGGTTAAGGTTTATCAAATCTGTTTTGGATGACGTTGGATATAGTAATGTATGGACTGCACAATGTAACCAGCTACCAGATGTAAATCTATTAAAACAAAGAATTCTTTTAAGATTACAGGATCAGTTCTTACAAACATGGATCAATGAAACTGTTAATTCATCTAAAGCATCGTGTTACAGACTGTTTAAATCAAATATTGTGTTCGAGACATATTTAACCAATTTAGAGAAAAAATATTGGCTACCACTATTACATTTTCGACTCTCAAATCATTATCTTCCCATTGAAAAAGGCGGATGGAAAAAAACAACTTTAACAAATAGAACATGCTTTCTGTGTACAAATAACGAAACTGGTGATGAATTTCATTATATAATGTGTTGTCCTTTTTTTAAAGATGAAAGAACAAGACTTCTGCCAAAGTGTTGCCAGTCTAGACCAAATGTTTATAAATTTAGAATGCTATTTGACAGTAAAAAAACCTGTTGTTCTCAGAAAGCTAGCAGTTTTATGTAAACAAATTATGCACATTCCGAGGCTGAAATCTGTTTTTACAATTTCATTTTATTTGTATATGCAATGTATGTCTTCAAATGCAAGTATGAATCGATAGATATACACTTGTTTTATCTGATGTACATTATTATGACGAATGTGCCATCTTGTCAATTATTTATTTAATTGTATTTTTACAATGTACCTCATATGCCGTTGAATTACGGCCAGAGTGTAAATAAAGTTCAGTTCAGTTCAGTATACAAAAATCTATATTTGTATTTAAAATAACATTAACGACGAAGCACACATGACACTGGTAAATAGAAAATGTTTTTTATTTAACGACGCACTCAACACATTTTATTTACGGTTATATGGCGTCAGGACATTGGTAAATAAACGAAAATGACATTAAAGAAAAATATATAATTTATTTTTCGAATAATCAACGTGAATTTGTAATTAAAAAAATATTCATAAAAAAACATTTATTTTATCATTAAAGTTTTTGAACTTAATAATTGAACATAAATAATATTATAAACTGGAGTTAAAATGGAAGAAAACACTAATCCAAATGAATTCAGTTTTAATTCAATATTCTAAAGGTAAACAATTGTAAGTAAAATTCTTTTACGTCCGACTGTTACGAAGTGAAATTTATTTTTACTTTAAAAAAAATATATATTGCCTTATTAAGCCGTATTTATAACTGTCATATATATCTAATAAAACACACAATTAGCATTAAAAAACCCCTCATAGAATCCATTATTTCAAACTTGAAGTAACCATCATGAATTTGTTGCCATTTTAAAATGTTTCGAACTAATGGATGCTCTTTTAATGTAGTGACATTCCTGAGTTTGCTGCACTATAAAATGTTTCCGACCAATAAAATATTTCTATGATTAAACTTACATATTAAATATATGTTCTTGTTTAGAATATCAGTGTCTGTATATTCAATGTGTTTCTGGTCGTCTTAATATTTGTAAGAAGCCCAAACTGGATTTTGTCTTCAAATAATTTCGTACGTAGGAAATAAAATGAAATTTAACCTAATTCAAATATTAGAACGATCAGAAGCACGTTTAATATACAGCCAGTAATATTTTATGCAGAAAATGTCTTTTTTAGTCAATAACATCTTTAAAATTGTAGCAAACTCGGGAATGTCCCTGTAAATACACGTTTGCTACATTATTTCAATACAGTATTACAAAACAGGTACTGTAGCAAATAACTAAATGACTGAATATTAACTTTAAATAATACATTTTGGACCGAAGTTTCGAAGCCTATTTTTCTTAAACGTTGGTGTTTTTAAGCATTGTAAATACTTGCAGTAACTACTGAACTACAGTAGTTACATGGGTGTAAGACAAAAACAGAATCTGTAAATTCTGCCCTTTATGTTTTCTTACACAATAACAACTTTAATTATAATTTATTATTAAATTATAAATGTATTGTACTGTAATACAACTTTAAAAAATCCACCCCTACATTTGTAGTGTCCTATCATTAAAATACTAATAAAAGCTGAAGTTTGTTTTGTTTTACGACACCACTAGAACACATGTTCGTATGTTTCAATACATTTTCAGGGGAAGCATTAATTGTCTCGACCTCTGTATAAACCTCACTCGCCATAGTCTAAAATGCCTGCACACGCGCCAGTGTTGGATGTCAAATATTTGGTAATTTTGACCCGTATTCTTCAGAGGAAACCTGCTACATTTTCCCATTAGAAGTAAGGGATCTTTTGTATGCCCCTTCCCACAGACAGCAATGCCAATACAAATAACATGCTGCAAGTCTGATGACCCAGGGTTGTATCAATCGGTCAAGGTCATCGGCCTTGAGCGGGTCATTATTTTACTAATGTTTAGTTTCTCCTGTCAAGAAATGCCCCAGGCATCCCCAGATTAATTATATTTTATCATTTATTTAACTTTGTTTTGACACATTAGCCGATATGTCATTCACGCTGGGTCAGGTGTGTTGTTAAATATTCAGTTTATTCATTCATTCATTATATTCATTCATTCATTCATTCATTCATTCATTCATGAATCAATTCGTGTATTTATTCATTCTCCCATTCACTGATTCATTTATTCATTCATGCCCTAAACTTATATTACAAAGAGGACATTATTAATTTTGATGTAAAACTAAATCCTATGCAGGTATTAAAAGAATTTCGTTCCGTGTAGGTTTATGTACTTACTCTTTAAAAGCGGTGAACAAGTCAAAGTTATTTGTTTCTACGTGCCTTCTTTTAAACATTTCAACTAGTAGTAGTAGTACTCTACAGTTGATATATCAAATTTTAATTATTAATTTATTCTTTTTCTTTTCAAATAATTGTTCCGACTTGAGAAGCACTGTTTTCAAAATTGATCGAATAATTCCGACAAAATGTAGCACCCACTATCTATTAAAGCAACAACCTCTCAATTCTATCCAATATTCAAATAACAAAAAAATTGCGAAGAATTTTATGATTATATAATGACTTCCATTTTTTTTTTACAGTAAAGACCACACTGTGGTTTATCAGTTAATTAATAAATAAATCATTCTTCATTTGCCGATTTGTTTATTTATGATATAATCGTTTGACATCCTTAAATAGAACCTCTTAATTATTATTTTTTAGAATACTACATATATTTTCGTTAGATATATCTCACCTCGGATGTGTCGAATGCACGAAACATTAATATGCTATGAAGCCTTTTACAGTACAGTTTATTTTGTTATTATTATTTTATTAGCATTTCAGTGAAATATAATACAAAAAGAATATATATAAATGAATAATATAAACTGGTGTTTCTTTGCTATATTTTACGTTTTACGGATTTTGTTATTGTTGTTATTTGTTTATACTTGGAGATTTTATGGCGGTGGGGAGAGGGATGGTAATATCGGATATTTTCTGTGTTTTGTATGAGGTAGGTGGTAATTTATATGAAATTAACACAACAATAGTGTATAGGAAGATATCAGAACTCTTAATTATTTAGTAATCATAAGCATTTTAATGAAGGATCATCGCAGATATTGTCATTAAAGGGACATACCCTAGTTTTTAAATACTAAGGCATATTTTTGACTATTAGAACCGTTTTTTGATAACTGAAATAATATTTTACTTATATTTTATTGTTTACATTAAATCCATTTCCGTACATTCGAAGTATTTTTGGTCATCCAGTTATGGAGTCGAGTTTTAGAGGGTATTTCACCATTTCAAAGTCACAGACTCATGTTTCACTCAATTGTAACTTTATGCAAATGTGTTACAGGTTTGTAGATTAACTAAACTTGTATTAATTTTCATGGGTTGAGACCAGTGTCTGTCACTTTAAAAATGAAATTAATATATATATATTAAAATAGAAAATTCTGGTCACACATGTGAAAGTGTGAAAACTGTTTCAGAAAATCGTGAAATATATGTCTGGGCCTAATTTCACAAAACGTCTTAAGCCTGGTTTTGCACGTAGGCCCAATCATATTTTGGGCTAAACCACACTGCGTTTACTGTTAACAGTACAACAAATATAGTTTGAAATACACATATTTCATTTTCTTGTTTACTTACAACGCCCAGTCTTCCTTAATGATGTATTTTTCTGCAGGATATAGATGTCAAACACATGTAAACGTACGACCAGTATAACGGCTAATCGCAAACGTAAACTTACGATTGTTTTGTAAAACTGGCTCCTGATTTATCAGATATACGGAACACTACAAAATGCATGAGAGTTCAAAATAAATTAAATAGTACGCAACACCGAAATCACACACACACACACACACACACACACACACACACACACACACACACACACACACACACCTCTCTTCGATTTTAAATCTATAATTATGTAAAACCTAAAATTTAAAGTAACAGACCCTAGTTTTTAACACTATGGCATTTTATTCACTATTAGATTCGTGTGTGATAACTGAAATTAGACACTACTTCGATTTTATTATTTAGATTATTGATTTCTGTACATTCGAAGTATATCTTGTCATCCTACTGTTTCTCATACAAAAATTGCATTTTTCATATTAAAAAAACCCCACCCAAAAAACCCCGCACGTGGTTCTAAGAAGTTACGGTTATAGAGAGGAACTCTAGTCTATTTTTTAAGGGTATTTACCCATTTAAACGCCACAGACTCTTGTTTGACTCTGTTGTAACTTACCGGCCTCGGTGGCGTCCGTGGTAGGCCATCGGTCTACAGGCTGGTAGGTACTGGGTTCGGATCCCAGTCGAGGCATGGGATTTTTAATCCAGATACCGACTCCAAACCCTGAGTGAGTGCTCCGCAAGGCTCATTGGGTAGGTGTAAACCACTTGCACCGACCAGTGATCCATAACTGGTTCAACAAAGGCCATGGTTTGTGCTATCCTGCCTGTGGGAAGCGCACATAAAAGATCCCTTGCTGCTAATCGGAAGAGTAGCCCATGTAGTGGCGACAGCGGGTTTCCTCTCAAAATCTGTGTGGTCCTTAACCAACCGTAAATAAAATGTGTTGAGTGCGTCGTTAAATAAAACATTTCTTTCTTTCTGTTGTAACTTTATCCAAATGTGTTATATGTTTGTAGATTAACCAAACTCACTGTCCATTTTCACGTGTTGAAACTAGGGTCTGCGACTTTAAAATCTACGTTGTATCATAGACATAGTACTGTACTTATTTTGATCAGTATATTGCCGTCAGTGGACGGAGCGTGAATACAGCAATAGATAGACGGATTGATCGGTTATGTCATGTATAGGCCTACCGTCGTCATAAATTCTTCGATCTTGTGTTCAGCTACCAGTCTATTATGATTGCTGTTTAATCTAATCTAATTGTCCCGTCTACTACCAGAGATTGATTTTTGCATTATTTCCGGTAGTATGCCACCTGTTGGCCAATTATGTTTCCTTAATACTGATCAAAACTATTTTCGCGTCATTAATATATATATATATATATATATATTTTTTTTTTTGATTAGTACATACTTTCTTGATATTTACTAGCTATAATCGGGGACGGACCATTTAACTTTGTAGCGGAAGTACCAGGGTATATACGAAGGGTCGTAGGATCAAAACCTTAAGTCGATGCATGTGGGCTTTTTGTTTTCCAACCAGTGTACGGGTCTATCAATGTTTAGGGGTTTGAGTTGGTGGCTGGGAGTTGAGAGAAAATATGTGTACTTCAGCATTTACGTTACACGAACGTACGGGAAAATACCTGTACCATAACCATATAAGTGATAATATACAAATGAAAGAAAGAAATGTTTTATTTTACGACGCCATCAACACATTTTATTTACGGTTATATGGCGTCAAATATAAAAATGTGAATATTTTGTTAAATGGGAATATTATCACAGAATATTACTTTGCTTCTTTGATTAACCCTTTGTCTTCTATTGGCACTTTAGATTTGGTGTCGGATAGAAATTATATTTTGGCGTCGATTGGAAATAAAATGTCATAATTTTTATCAAAATAAATTTAATGAACACGTTATACCACAGCGAGATATATATTTTAAAGTGTTTTCGTCATCATTATACGTCATTAAAAAATTACAGTCATGACATTTAAACATGCCACCTGCTAACAAGGCTTTTTATGAATAAAACTGGATATTAATTATATGTTCTTGCTTAGAATACTAATGTTTGTACACCATGATTTCTGGAATTCCTAATGTTTATGATAGCTTAAACAGGATTTGGTTTTACATGCACAAAATTATTGAAAGCAAAATCCAGTTTGAACTACTAAGGCCGAAAAAAAATAAAAATAGGTGTGTTTCCGATTGCATCCCCCAAAAAATTAGGGTAGGTAGGTAGGTTTTTTATTTTATTTTTATTCCCCCCCCCCCCCATTCCCTTTCTTCCTTAATGTGTGTGTACTTATATAACATTATCTATAAATAATATATATGGATTTGTGGCATAAACAGATGTTTAAAATGTTGTTTTTGTCTGTGTTTATGTAGAGTTTGGAAAGAGTCCTTGTAAATGTAGGTGCAAAAGATAGCAGACAAATTATTATTATTCTCCATCAAATGAGGACACTTGGAGAATACAAGTGCCAAAACTGAAACGTCGCCAGCGTTGGCAATTATTGACGCCATGTCTATAGACGTTAAATAGACTGCCTCCCGAGTTATTCCACGAGACTATCAAGGTTTGTTTTTTGGGGTTTTTTTTGTTTGTTTTAAAAATTGAATACTATAATAATAATAATTATTATTATTATTATTATTATTATTTATCATCATTATCATTATTGTTATTGTTGTTGTCGTTGTTGTAGTAGTTGTAGTAGTAGTAGTAGTAGTATTGGTATGCACTGTTTGTGTATTTCCTTAAATTAATCGGACATTTGTATTAATTTCGTTGTTCTTAATTTAAATACTTTATGCAAACATTTGAGATGCATTAATAATAAGACCTGTTGATTTAAGTGAAGACGAGAATTAAGCTGAATTGATACGATTATATTTAATCGAAATAACCTGTACCAAGGCTATGTTCGTACATTCGGTTACTTCCGTGACCGACCAAGCTGTTCGGTGGTAGCTAATCAGGGGAAGGAACTCTATTACAAAAGCTTTTCCATAATTTCTCGATGTTTTTCGGAAGGGAATTACATGTGCAAAATGTATCGTATAATAGTACGTAAACAATGTGCAAGGAAGGAAATACTCTTGTTTGGTGATGTTGTCCTCTTTTATTTTTACTTCTTTTTTTTATTTCTTTTCTCTTTATTATTTTTTTTTTCCCTTTTTTTTTTTCAGTTTAAGAGAGAAAAAAATTTAGGGTCGGGGGTGGTGTGTGTGTGTGTGTGTGTGTGGGGGGGGGGGGGTAAAACTAGGGACGGTCGGTCGACCGGAAGCACACCTATTATTTTTTTGGCCTAATTTGAATTTTGTGGCTTGGTGTTGCTCACTTTTGAAATATGCCCCCCCCCCATATATATATATATATATATATATATATATATATATATATATATATATATATATATATATATATATATATATATATATATATTATATAATGAAAAAGTCAGAAGCCTCCTTTAAAAATCATATATCCCTCTTTAATTCTAATTTTCGCCTGCTATATATATATCAGGTGTAGCATTAAAGGGAGGGTAAACTCAAATAAGAGCCTTATGTGGTGGAAAGATGCATACCCGAACCACCAACACATACTGACACTTTAACAAATGAAAAACGCGTAATTTAAAAATTAATAAAAAACCATGATTATTCCTTCTAACTGGGGGAAGCCATTTTGTTTCGTTTTTTGTGACGTTCGGTGGTATAGCTTGGGGCGAAGTGACGTCAGCTCCGTCCAACCCCTCTTAAGCACAGTGTAAACAAACGCTCTAATTTACGACAAGGCGCTTCGCTTTCATCAACCTGACTTGTAAAACAACATAAATGACTTGATAGTATAATAAACTATTTAACTAAATATATTTCAATTTGCATCAATAGAACAAAATGATGGAGTTATAGTATTTTTCTCTTTAAAAAAAATCTAAAGAAAAAATGCTTATTATTAGGCCTATTCGAGCAAAAACGACCACTAACGATACCCAAGTGATAATTTTCTTTTCTTTGGGACTACGTAATTGGTCCGTTTTGTGATTTTAGATGGGAAAGTCTACTTAATCAAGGATTTTACAGAATTACTTACAGTAATAAAGTGATAATGTCCATTACGATTTGAGGGGCGTCCGCGCGGCTAACAGACAATACCTTGTGATCTTAATAAAAGAGGCACGTCTTTTTAATGTCTAGACACAGTGTCTGGGGACCGTCTAAATATACACCTGCCAATCAGGAACCACAGGTACAGGCCACAGAAAGAAAAGACCAATTAACCAAGAACACACTCCGATTATTATTTCAGTACGTGGGTTAATTTATGTACAAAACAAGTATGTATTATTTTTTAATACAAAATAAGCCACCATTATCAAAGTGTTGAATTAACTGTATTATGTTGCCAGCTTACTGGGATGGATATTATTACAGAATATTGCGATGCATCTGCAAAAAATCAGCTATGTTTTGTTTCTTCATTTCGAAGACTAATTCCTGACGTAACACGTTAGGTATTACGTAACCACCAGCTCACCAGAGGGCGTATTCACTGGGATGGTACAAAATGGCTGCGCCCGTTATATATAATAGCCGTCACATTTATGCGTTTTATAATTAACTATACGATTATACTTGTTAATATTAAACAATAATGTGCGTTATATATCGTTGAATATGCATACCAGGCCAAATGCGTTAATTGTCCCTTCCTTTAAAGATTTTTTCCCAAGAGTCCATTGTTTTCCAGTGGACTCATTTGCTCCTGAATTGGCTCATTTCCATGAGTTCATTCTGAAAATCCATGAGTCCATACTTTTTTTAGAAATGACATATTAAGAACACGTTTCCATAACTTTAGTCAAGACGGACAACATCCACGTCTTGTACGAATTCGTTATTAAATTTTTTAATGATGTTAAAAATTGCGTTTTGGATCGTTCGAAATGAACAACTTTGGCGGCTATGATGGTTTCTAGGTCTGATGTCGGGCAAGACCAATTTCCAAATAAGGGTGCGATGCTTGTTATTCTCTTGTTTATCGTATTATCAAAATAAACAATTAGTGATGCATATCTAATTTAGGTTGTTTTGTTTGTAAGGAAAAATCTACCCGCTTGTAGGAATATTCAAACAAGTTAGTAAACTGTATAGCTACACTCGGTTCCGTTTCGACAGGATTTCCGATTGCCCAATATCAGTGTGGCCAATCTACGTCACAATGACGTCATTTTGTAGACTTTAATTTCGATAGTCGTGTTAATGGTTTAAATAAATAATTAAACACATCCACAAAATACCTAAACTATATCAATGTTCAGAAGCATAGTGATATATTGATGTAGTTTGCTGATATAGTGGGCGCAATTATTAAGTTATTGTGACATTTCATTTTTCCACTACAGTAACTTAGGTAGGCCTACACGTCGACTGTTAACACGGCTCCGGTGTTAGTAACGTAATCGTGTTCTGCTTACGGAAACCCCATTAATTGTGACGTACATTGGCCACACGAGGATTCCCGATGGCGTTTAGGGCTGAGATAATAAACCGTAATCAACCGAAGCGTCCTCAATACCTTTCAAAATATAGACTTGTCTTGCCATTCCCACAATTCCACCAGACGATCAGGAGAAGAAAGTGATTTCCACTCATTTTATTACAATAGGTTTATAGTGGGAACGATAGCGGAGATCATGTCGGACTTATCAGTGACGGATTGACTTGGCTAGCTAATTCCATGCGTCCAGATCACTTAGGACGTGGGTGATGATGAAATAATGGAATAAACATGCGTTTGGAATGCGTCTCTGAAAATAAACTGGGACGGTTTTATTATCACTTGTGGTGATGAGCAGGCGTCCAAGTCTGCTTTCCATACGTTCAGGGACGCATGGACGCATCTTAACGCGACCCCTGTATGTATATATATATATATATATATATATATATATATATATATATATATATATATATATATCCTTGCAATTTCAAAATTTCGTAACGGGTACCATAAATAACAATCATGGTGACAAGACTCTTAATTAATTTAGTATCCTCTAACCCTGAAACCAAATGATAGCAGCACAGTTACTGTTAGGTCCCGAGGCAATCTAACAGAAAGCAAGTTTTACTGGCCACTGCGACTGTAAATCTCTGTCTAATCAAAGGCAGTGCCATTGGCTTATTGCGTGTCTAGATGACCTTTCATTCGTTCAGGGCGAGACGTAACCCAGTGGTAAAGCGCTCGCCTGGTGCACAGTCTGTCTAGGATCGATCCCCGTCGGTGGGCCCATTGAGCTATTTCTCATTCAAACCAGTGCACCGCGAATGGTATATCAAAGGCCGTGGTATGTGCTATCTTGTCTGGGACGGTGGATATATTTGCGTGCTTATAATCCAATTAAGGTACAAGCACGCTGTCCTGAACACACAACTCAGCTATTTTGGGCTGTTTGTCCAGTACAGTGGGTTAGTTGTTAGTGGTTAGTGAGAGAGAAGAGGTTGTAGTGGTCTAACACCTACCCATTGAGTCGTTAAAACTCGCTTTGAACGTGAGCCGGTACCGGGCTGCGAACCATGTACCTACCACATGGGCGGATCCAGGAAATATTTTTAGGGGGGGACCAAAAAAGAAGGGCACATTGACTCGTCAAAAGGGCACCTTACTACAAGTTTTGATATTTACAATTAATATGAATTCCTACAGTTCTACGTCATAATATACTAGCAATAATGAAGTAAATTGGCGTCACTCGCGATAGAACCTCAATGGGGCCCCATTGAGACTCAATAACACAGACACATATCTGCAAGCTTGCGCATGTACACGAAAATCTTGATTTCATTTATCTACAATATAATTATTGTTTACTTAAAAAAAAAAAAATTCTACAAACAAAAAGGGCACTTGGACATTTTGAGGGCACTTGAACAATTTTTTGGGGGGACGCGTCCCCCCCCCCCCCCCCCCCCCCCCCCCCCCCCCCCCCCCCCCTGGATCCGCCCATGCTACCAGCCTTATGTCCGATATCTTAACCAAGACACAACCGAGGCCGGTGGGTGGATATAAAAGATCCTCTGCTACTAATAGAAAAATGTAGCGGGTTTCCTCTGACTATATTTCGAAATTACCAAATGTGTTCAAGGCAACCAATAGCCGATGATTAATAAATCAATGTGCTCTAGTGATGTCGTTAAACAAAACACACTTTTAACCTTTTCATTCAACCAGTCGTTACGCCGCTGGCAAGAAGCAGTCGAGCGTATACGTGTTCGTAACGACTGGCTATTGCGTCACTGGGTCTAGACTGTGAGAGAAGAAACCCGCTGTTATCATAAGGTATTTGTTAGGGTATTTGATAAGCAACAAATGGTGTTTTATATGCACTTTACAAACGGACGAGACTGGACGTGCAATGGCCCTCAGTACAGCTGTGGAGCATTGATTGGTAACAATAAGAATCAACCCACAGAATGCTGATGTTTTATTAGCAAGCTACATTTCAGTGTTATTTCCAAACCAGTATAACATTCTATTACTGTGTCCTTATTCCTTATTGACACCCCCCCCCCCCCCCCCCCCCCCCCCCCCCCCCCCCCCCCCCCCCCCCCCCCCCCCCCCGACCTTTTTTGTTATAGAATTATAACTATAAGTACTGTCGGAAATAGAATAAAAATGATTTTCGTCGATTATGTCTTACATATTAAACAGACAAGTAAAATATCTATTTAAATATAGTCTACCTAATTTAGCATTTACTTGTTTTGGCTCTCATTGATGCACAAAGTGGTGTTTACTCTTGAAGTTAACAGAAATATGTGATTTGTGCACTTTATTGGAACAGACTATAACAAATTTTGGTCAACTTGTGTCAATTTCATTGCTTTTTCAATATGACAACGACCGTTTCTGATGACGGTTTACCCCTATTCCCCCTCAAAACTAAATATTTGTAGACATTTATAAGTAACTTTTGAGCAAAACTGTCAAGAACCATTTTGAGTTAGTTATTTATTATAGCGGTATTAAAGGTGCGATCTCAAAGTTGCATAATAACAGCTATTGCAAATCATGTTTTTATTAAATTTTGCTTTAACATTTAAAGATTACACCTTTAACTATATGCCCATAAATGATTATAGGAAATAATTTTATCCACTAGTAGAAACTATATTTTTATTGGAGAACCTTTATCACAAACAGATGCTCACATATAACATCTGATATAGCACCTTTAATTGGTTGCAAGATTGTGTAAATTTCTAATGTACTAATATTGAATTTATATTCACTAAATATGCTGGTCATAATTAATAATTTATGTTGTAATTCAAAATAATCATTTAACTTGCAGTTTTAAATTAAAAGTTTGTTTAAAGGTAAATTAAATTGACACATATCCACCAAAATGTGTTATAGTCTGTTCCAATATAGGTCACAAATATCCTGTTTACTGACATCTTTATTTTAATTTCAAGAGTAAACACCACCTTGTACATCAGTGACAGCCCAAAGAAGTGAATGCTAAATGAGGTAGAGTATCATTGAATAGATATTTACAAAATATTTACTTGTCAGTTTAATATGAAAATAATTTGTATTCTATTTCCGACACTACTTTAGACCGAGGCTTGGTACAGCCTAGCCCTGTTCCACGACGCAATCTTAGCGCTAAGAGTGACTATATTATGTACTTGGTTAAGGTGATCTTAACGCTAAGATCGCTTCATGGAACGAGGCCCAGGGCCCAATTTCACAAAACATCGTATGCCTACTTTAGCACGTAAACGTAAATCTACGACTAAACCACAATTCGTATTAGTTACAGTACAAGAAATATAGTTTGAAGTACACATATTTCATTTTCCTTTGTTCTTAAAATGCTCCATCTTCCGTAATAATGTAATTTGCTGCGTGAAATAGATGTCAAACACGTGTAAATTCATGACCGGGATAACAGCTAGTTACAGACGTAAACTTACGATATTTTGTGAAATAGGCCGCTGGATTACAAGGCATGTAAATAGCCTAGTATGCTTTACTAAATACAGACCTTTTATGTAATTAGAATCATAAATAAGACCTTTTATGTAATTAGAATCATAAATAAGACCAATTTAGGATTGACACGGTCCTGCATTATACGGCAAAGAAAGAATACTATGCATTCGAAAATAATACCGGCCTCGGTGGCGTAGTGGTTAGGCCATCGGTCTACAGGCTGGTAGGTACTGGGTTCGGATCCCAGTGGAGGCATGGGATTTTTAATCGTAAGTGAGTGAGTGAGTGCTCCGCAAGGCTCAGTGGGTAGGTGTAAACCACTTGCACCGACCAGTGTTCCATAACTGGTTCAACAAAGGCCATGGTTTGTGCTATCCTGCCTGTGGGAAGCGCAAATAAAAGATCCCTTGCTGCTAATCGGAAAGAGTAGCCCATGTAGTGGCGACAGCGGGTTTCCTTTCAAAATCTGTGTGGTCCTTAACCATATGTCTGACGCCATATAACCGTAAATAAAATGTGTTGAGTGCGTCGTTAAATAAAACATTTCTTTCTTTTTTTCTTTCGAAAATAATGACCGTTTTGTAACAGAAACACAAATAAAACGAATGACATTATTTTTATTTAAAGGGACATTCCTGAGTTTGCTGCAATTTTTAAGATGTTATCGACTAACAGACACTTTTTAACGATTGTAATTACATTTACATATATTTTCCTGCATAACATATTAGTTCTAATATTTGTATTAGCGTAAATTTCATTTTATTTCGTACATTCGGACATTCCCGAGTTTGCTGCATTGTAAGATGTTTCCGACTAATAAAATATTTCTTCGATTAAACTTGCATATTAAACATATTTTCTTGTTTAGAATATCAGTGTCTGTATATTTAATGTGTTTCTTGTTGTCTTAATATTTGTAAGAAGCCCAAACTGGATTTTGTCTTCAAATAATTTCGTACGTACGAAAAAATATTTTTTAGGAAATAAAATGAAATTTAACCTAGTACAAATATTAGAACGATCAGAAACACGTTTAATATACAGCCACTAATATTTTATGCAGAAAAATATATTTGGTATGTAATTACAGTCGTCAAAAAGTCTCTGTTAGTCGATAAGGTCTTAAAAAGTGCAGCAAACTCAGGAATGTGCCTTTAATAAATCAATGTACTCTAGTGGTGTCGTTAAACAAAACAAACTTCTTTTTTTTGCTGTTGCTTTTTTGTTTGTTTTTGTGCTGAGTATATTTTAGAGTAAATAATAACTACGATGAGTCAGTCAGTGCCTGTTTAACATAAAATAAAAAAAATAAAAAAGTTGTCACGCAACAGAACTGACCAGAAGTCGTACACGCGTTCCGTACATACCGGCGTGGTCGGCAAACAAGTGGCGAACGCTTGCCCGCGGCGCGTATGTAGTAGCGATAGTTACACAAGTGATTGCGAGTTGATATCATCCAATAGCATTCATTCATGGACACTTTCCAAGTAGAACATATGAAATAAACGTGTGAAATCGGGTCAGTCCGGGATGTCGGTCAGAGTTGTTTACAAACGAAGCGGAGTTTTATTGGGCCCAGCTAGCGAGTACTAATATTAATAAGTGTACGACACGGGGGGGGGGGGGGGGGGGGGGGGGAAGAGGAATGGGGGGATCAAACGCCCCCTCCCACCAATGCTGGAGCATATCTTCATATTCGGGCAAAAAAACTCGATCAAAAGGAACTGGCTAAAAAACATTTCATCATGTACATGTAGGCGTTTCAATCATTCTGCTTACACTATCAGTCGTAATACATGTTAAACATGCATAGTTATTCGTTTGCAACCTGAGGCTATATAGCTGTTTGGTAGTAATGCAAATGTGTATAAACGTTGTCATCCAGATTCGTGAATTTTTGTTTAATTCGGGAAAAAATCATCCTGCCACCCCCGTCCCCTCCCCCTCCCCCCCACCCCCAAAAAGGGGGGTTCATACGTCTATGCTAAGATTTGTTATACATGCACGCGATATATGCGGTGGGTTCAATCTGAATTGGACTTGTTAAAAAAAATATTGTTTCTTTAAAAAAGCAAACACCACTAGAGCACATTGGTTAATTAATCATCGGCAGTTGGCTGTCAAATATTTGATACTTCTGAGGAAACCTGCTTCATTTTATTCAGTAGCAGGAAGGGATATTCTTTTATGCCAACCATGGGGAAATGTTATAGACGGGGAAAATCCCCAAATGGCCAGCCGAGGAAGTTTGATAAAATAAATCCCCCCCCCTCCCCCCCCCCCCCCCCCCCCCCCCCCCCCGTTCGGACTATTTGTGAGTCTGCCGACTAACACAGCCTTTTAACGACCAAATTTACATATTGAACCTACATTTTCTTGTTTATAATATGTACGGGAATATTTTTCTTGGTGGCGCAGTGGTTACGCCATCGGTCTACAGGCTGGTAGGTACAGAGTTCGCATCCCGGTACCGGCTCCAACCCAAAGCGAGTTCTTAAAGGCTCACGGGTAGGTGTAAGGCCACTACACCCTCTTCTCTCTCACTAACCAACTAACAACTAATCCATTGCCCAGATAGCTGAGTTGTGTGCCCAGGACAGTGTGCTTGAACGTTAATTGGATATAAGCACGAAAATAAGTTGAAATGAAATGAAATGCTGTTAATTGTACAGGTATAAAACAGCTTGTTTGCCATCTGGAGGTATCTACCCATTATTCACCCATCCAGTTTTGTAACAAAATATTTTAGTTTGATTTAACTGAATAATGAATTGAGATTAATATAATTTCGCGTGTCCATTTTTTCAAAACAGTTTCAAACGAACATAAACATAGCATTCATTCGCTGTTAATTGTACAGGCATAAAACATTATTCTAACAGTGTGTTTGCCATCTAGAGGGATCTATATGTGCCTGTTTGCATATGACCACTCACCCATCCAATTTTGTATATATATATAAAAAAATAAAATGTTATTTTAGTTCGATTTAACTAGTTGATGAATCAGCTAAATGTAAATTAGTGCGACCATGTTTGAAAACGGTTTAAGATGAACTTGGCAATAACGTGGCGATGTTTTGTGTATGGTTGTAAATGCATTTTACACTCACGGTCATGTAAGTGTATGCAGCACATTACCCCCTTTTTAGAACTTTTATGAGACTATGTGCTAAGCTCGTAATAATGGAAATAGAAACAAGGATGACAAAATATGATATTTTATTGTTTATAACGCACTTAAAAGAAGCGCCATTTCGCAAGGTAAGGTGACCGGAGAAGGAAGTATGCACCGTATCGGTGTTAGAAAACAACCATCAACATGTTTATTGTATAGCAGCTTAGTACATGCTGCGTTGTTTTCGATAGGCGCAGTTGCGAAATATTTCACGTCGCGGTAGTGGAAAAATATTCCAAAAGAACGACCAATGCAAGTAATATTCCATTCGACCAATGCAAGTATTACCTCATTCAAGGACAAGCAAAGCTGCCTGGAAAGGTTATTAAGTGCAGTGGAGGAAGGCGTGATGTGATTTTAAAGAAAATAGGTGTGAAGGTGTGGGGGAGGGTGTTTAAGGGTGGGGAGGCATAGTTTCAGCCAAACTCACCCTACCTCCAGTGGTCCTGAGTCAAGGCGGTGATGGTATTATACCAGTTTCGTGCTTATAATCAACTTTGTTTAAAGTACGCTGCCGTGTGTTATATGTTTAGATACATGTATGTTTAGAGAGAGAGAGAGAGAGAGAGAGAGCGAGCGAGAGAGAGAGAGAGAGAGAGACAGAGAGAGAAATAGTAAGAGAGGTAGAAAGAAACGGTAATAGAGGTAGAAAGAAACGGTAAGAGGAGGGAGATAAATAACAAGAGAGGGAGAGAGAACGAGAGAGAGAGAGAGAGAGAGAGAGAAAACGATTCAGATGGAATGTTAAAGATCGTGGTATGTGCTATCATATTGTGAGAAAGTGCATTTTTAAGCCATTTGTCGCAATTACCGTAAGAGAAAGAAAGAAATGTTTTATTTAACGACGCACTCAACACATTTTATTTACGGTTATATGGCGTCAGACATATGGTTAAGGACCACACAGATTTTGAGAGGAAACCCGCTGTCGCCACTATATGGGCTACTCTTTCCGATTAGCAGCAAGGGATCTTTTATTTGCGCTTCCCACAGGCAGGATAGCACAAACCATGGCCTTTGTTGAACCAGTTATGGATCACTGGTCGGTGCAAGTGGTTTACACCTACCCATTGAGCCTTGCGGAGCACTCGCTCACGGTTTGGAGTCGGTATCTGGATTAAAAAATCCCATGCCTCGACTGGGATCCGAACCCAGTACCTACCAGCCTGAGACCGATGGCCTACCACGACGCCACCGAGGCCGGTACCGTAAGAGAGACACGTAACAAATAATATACGTTAAGATGTTGTCATTCCTTTCTTTTTATTACCTATTAACAGTATTACCAAAAGTTACCATATGTTCGACATCCAATAGCCGATAATTAATAAATCAGTGTGCTCAAGTGGTGTCGTTCAACAATACAAACTACATATGCCTTCCTAGATATTTACAGACACTGACACTCCAAGCACGAAAACGCAATATGTAATTTTAATTGTTTTAAAACTCTGTTAGCCGTAAATATGCAATGGCAGTGAAGACGAGGGAGAGGGGTTAATTTCTTTAATTATTAAGCCTAGTGTTAGTAAAGATGACACACCCCACTCCTGCGCAAATAATTAAATTGCGTCATGCCGAGAGGCTGTATTGCGCAGTCTTATTCAGGTAATTAATCGAATGTCAGTCCTCATTGTCACAGCTCTGTGAGTCATGACCAGTTTTCGTCATCATTAATAGTCAATAATTCAAAGTATTGTTAAAAATATCGCATGCGTAAACTCTTAACAGTGAAAGGGAATTTTCTAATGGTGATTAAACGTATTGTCTTGGAGATCTATTTAATATTTACATATATAGTAATCTGCATTAATTATATTTACCTATCGGCCTCGGTGGTGTTGTGGCTAAGTCATCAGACATAAGGTTGGTAGGTACTGGGTTCGCAGCCCGGTACCGGATCCCACCCAGAGTGATTTTAACGAATTAGTGGGTACGTATACGGTCACCACACCAACTTCTCTCTCACTAACAAGTTACCGCTAACCCTCTGTCCTGGACAGACAGCCCAGATAGCTGAGGTATGTGCCCAGGACAGCGTGCTTAAACCGTAATTGGATATAAGCACGAACATAAGTTGAAATGAATGTATGAATGAATGTATTTACCAATTTTGTTTTGTTTGGGTATACTCTTTGTAAAAGTATGTTAATTAATAATTAAAAAAAGCTTAAATATCAACCTTTATATTCTTTCATTTGTAAAGTTGTGCAAATTTGAACCCCCTCAAAGCTATTAAAATCACAATTTGTCTTGTATTATGTTTTAACACAAAGATGTTGAGGATCTGGACCCCACCCCCACCCCCCGCCCCTGCTTACGACAACAACTCCCCAAAAAAACCCTACAAAAAACAAAACAAAATCCCACGCCACTTGATTTTAAAGTGCATTAACTGCAAATATACAATTTCCATTTAATTAGTCGCAAATATTCCCACCCATTCCACCGGCCTTGGTGGCGTCGTGGCAGGCCATCGGTCTACAGGCTGGTAGGTACTGGGTTCGGATCCCAGTCGAGGCATGGGATTTTTAATCCAGATAGTGACTCGAAACCGTGAGTGAGTGCTCCGCAAGTCTCAATGGGTAGGTGTAAACCACTTGCACCGACCAGTGATCCATAACTGGTTCAACAAAGGCCATGGTTTGTGCTATCCTGCCTGTGGGAAGCGCAAATAAAAGATCCCTTGCTGCTAATCGGAAGAGTAGCCCATGTAGTGGCGACAGCGGGTTTCCTCTCAAAATCTGTGTGGTCCTTAACCATATGTCTGACGCCATATAACCGTAAATAAAATGTGTTGAGTGCGTCGTTAAATAAAACACTTCTTTTTTTCCCCCACCCATTCCCCGCAAAATATTCCGTGTTTGTATCCGACATTCTGACTGTTAGTATTTCTGGCTTTCCATCATTCCTGTATTGGCCGTCTTTTGTGAGCGTTTACTATAGTCTTGCTTTAAAAAATATACGCAGGAGGTCAGACAAAGCATTTTTAGTTATCTTATATATCTGATTAATAAATCATTTCCAGTGCTTTACATTGTATTACAAAATCAGATACAGTCATAGATATCCTAATTTTTGAAACAAATTTGTAAATGAGTAATGATTAATCGATTCCAATGAAGAACATCTGTTCACAACGATCCTGGTAATATTAAATATTAATCAATGTGGACATATTTTTCAAATTATCTGAACAATATGCTGCAATGATGTTTTAATATAACGAAATGTGGCTCAGATAGTTACCACAACGTGTTCATTCAACTATATGGTGAGGGTCGGTACGTAGCCCAGTGGTAAAGCGCTCGCCTAATGCGCAGTCGGTCTGCGATCGATCCCCATCGGTGGGGCCATTGAGCTATTTATCGTTCCAGCCAGTGTACCACGACTGGTATATCAAAGGTGATTGTATGCGCTATCCTGACTGTGGGATGGTGCATATAAATTATTCCTTGCTGCTAATGGAAATATATACAGGGCTTCTAGAATTAAAAAAAAAATCCACTAGCCATGGGATCAGTGATTTAAAAAATGTACTAGCCACGATTAAAAATTCACTAGCCCTACTTTACTTTAAGTAAATACAATTTTACTAAATAATAGTAATAATCAGATATGTCACCTGAAAAGGGAGACAGAGCTTAAAACACTAACATTGCGGATTGGGGTGAGGTCAGGATATTCATATTTACAAAATAGACAGCTGCAAGATTTAACACAAAAATATATTTCACTAGCCATCGGGCATGGCAATAGTAGTTATTTACTAGCCCAACATTGAATATCACTAGCCATGGGAGTGGGGCTACCATAATCTAGAAGCCCTGATATAGCGGGTTTCCTCTTTAAGACTATATGTCAGATTACTAAATGTTTGACATCCAATAGCAGATGATTAATAAATTAATGTGCTCTAATGGAAAAATGTAGCGGGTTTCCTCTCTAAGACTATTTGTCAGATTACTAAATGTTTAACATCTAATACCATTGTTTTTCACCGTCCTATCCAGTTTCCCACATATGATATATCAAAAGCACATTAAAGATACCACGCTACTAATGGCACAATGTAGCTGGTTTCTTCTGACGACTACGTGTCAGAATTACCAAATGTTCGATATCCAAAAACCAATGATGAATTAATTAATCAATGTGTTCTAGTGGTGTTAAACTTAAAATATGTTTTGTTTAACGACACCTCTAGGGCACAGTGATTATTAATCATCGGCTACTGGATGTCAAACATTTCGTAATTCGTAATTACATTTTTCCATTGGCAGCAAGGGATCTTTTATACGCACCAGCCTTTGATACATACCACGGCCTTTGATATACCAGTTTTCGTGCACTGGCTGGAATGAGAAATAGCCCAATAGAACCACCGACGAAGATCGACCCCAAACCCACCGTGCATCAGGCGAGCGGTTTACCACCTTAGCTACGCCCCCCTCCCCTCCTCTACTGATGTAAAAAAAAAAAACAGTTTTGAGAGATTACAATTTTATGTTTAAATATGTGTGTATACATCGCATTTTACTACAGCGCAATTCAATGGTAAAATGGCTTTCTTCCTGTTAAAATAAAAGGTTGTCTTGTTTAACGACACCACTAGAGCACATTGATTAATTAGTCACTGGCTGTTGGATGTCAAACATTTGGTAATTCTGACACGTAGTCATCAAAAGAAACCCGCTACATTTTTCCTAATGCAGCAAGGGATATTTTATATGCACTTTCCCACAGATAGAAAAACACATACCACGGCCTTTGACCAGTTGTGGTACACTGGTTGGAACTCATGTTAAAATATGACTGTGCTGGATTTTAATAACATGAGCTATATAAATTTTGCCGGAAGGTTCACATGGATAGTATTTTGTTATACACACCGAATCTGATGTTGTTATATACGCAGCTAAAACGTGTGAATCGAAAATATATATAGTCAATCGTTTTAAAGTCTATTAGCACTGAATTTCGTTTGACGAACAGTAACTGAAATCTGAAATATTTAATTGATATGCATAAAAGCTAAACATTGCAAGGTCTGTTTTTGTTAATACAACAATAGTTATTGTTTAATTCTTGGTGCCATTTTCTAACACATACGTACTATATATATATATATATATATATATATATATATATATATTTATAATCAAATATTGGTGACACCCGAAACCGCACCCCCACCTCTCGCCCACACGTCTGGAACCATCCTCCAAAAAGATTAAAATTAATAATATACTTGCTAACCGTGGTGTTATGCTTACGTTTCATTTTGTTTGAGGTGTTTTTTCCCGTGTATTTTCGCAACTATGAAAATAGATGCATATTAAACGGAATGACATTTAATATCAAGTTAATATTGTGTAACTGATGAAACGAACTATTTCATGATATTAACTGACTCATTACCATACGTATATATTATACACCACCGGGCGGGTTTCATGTTTCGGTTATTGAAAGATACAAAGTGACCATCCCCGTGCGATCAGATTACCAATAAATTAAGCGTTGAGAGGCCGATAATCCAAGCGGTGCTGCCACGAGTCTGTTAGGAGGATAGGTCTTTCAAAAGAATCAATCTTATTACTGCGCAGTAGTTTTCTCATATCCAATATGTCGTCTGCTACTGCTTAATCAGACACGAAACGCCATTCTCGCACTAGCTGCTCGATGATTTGACGTCCCGTATTAATGCGAAACACAAATATTACTACATTTCATTATAACAATTGTAAATTTTTGTCATTCTCTTCCGCTGTCAACATGCTTGCGTTCAGTGAAAGAAATTTCTGCAGAGCGCTTGATGAGAAGTTGCAAGTGAACTATTGTTTGTCGCGATGAGCGCTTGCAGAGTACTTGCTAGTGAACTACTGTGTTTGTCGCGATAAGCATGCATTGTGAAGATGGTGATCTAGTCTGTCGCACAATTTGCAAATCGTGTGTAAATCTAGTATGATTTAACGAGCTCAATGTCGTGATTTAAAAATAAATCCATAACATAATACGCGAGGCCTTATTTTTTAATAGTTTCCGACACTACAGATAGATTGACTTCTTTCGATCTGCACTGCCGACAGCTATCTTTGCACTTACCCGATACCGCAGCAATGACCCTTTTGCACTCATGTCCAATCGACTACAGTTCACACGTACTAAATATTGCGTCAAACGATGGATTTCATAACAAACGCCTCTATGGGCGCGGCCATATTTATGAGCATATGACAGAGTACAAAAATGGCTATATATACGGCGGCCGTACATATAGCCTCGGGTAATGAGGGCGTCGTAAGTTTTGGAGAAAACCCACGGCAAGGCCACCACCACACCCAATCCAAACTCTTTTTGTGATAGCTACATGTTACAGCTAGTTTGTATGTAATATTCGTAGGTTAGTTGTTTGTTTTTGTTTTTTGTTTTGTTCTTGACACATAACACATGGCTGTGAAATTATAGTATTACTTTATTACTTGCCTCTAGTGCATTCACGAGTCCGAAATATTGGACTCGAGTACTCGATATTTGAGATGATAATGAGACTACGGAATACAGGAACATAGCACTATGCATCTTTATTTCAGCGCAAATATAATTAAATAAGAGTGCTCTTTCTTGCACGAGTACTCGATTCCTGTGAGCGGACTCGCGTCTTGCTAGACTCGGCCCGTGCCCGAGTACTCGAGTACTCGTTGATACCCTACTTGTCTCAGGTGGAAATCAAAATGGCAGTATTGTGCAATGAGTGTCAAGACATGTCGAGGTTTGGTCTTACGGCGATAATATGAAAATGTTGTTCAGTAACACAATAAATGTTAAAACTTCGGATGTACAACGCTAACATGTTGGAGTATTAGTGGGTCCAAGTGTTTGTTTCGATATGTTTGGCTGTAGTGCTAACGATCTGTTTTACCTATGTAATCTTTACCTTTAGGTTGCATACCACCATTCACAATTCATGCATTTCAGTATGGTTTATATGTCAAAATATATTATGTCAAGAAAAAAAAAGGACAACGTTGACGGGACTATGGCGCTGTTATTTTTATGAAGTTCATCAGCTTCGTAACTTTCACGCAAAAATTCAATACATTGACAACAAATATGTGTACAGCACACCATTTGCACAGTTGTTATTTAATACTAAAATGACTTGAAACCACTGTCTTATTTAAATACTACAGAGGTCAACCTACTTGTAATTATCAAACAAATATTTAAAAAGTCATTTCAGTATTTAATATACTGGTGGGTTTTTTTTAATGAATAACTGTTTATAAGCCGGACTATTTTAATGTGATGTCACGACAAATGGTGATGCGGTGCCTTCTGTTCAGACAACTATCTGTATTATACTATCGCCACTTACTAGTATGTTATATGTGTATACAGTAGGGACTATTAAGTCAGCAAACTTGTGTCTGGTCCGTTTTTGTGGGGGTTCATTACAATGTATTTTTGGATAATCTGCAAATACTGTATTCCTCAGTCCAGCTAAGATGTCTGTGTGCATAAAGCAAGACTCGTCTCTTGGTTTATTGGACTATGTGAGCGCCTATTTGTAACATATTTCCGGTACATAAAAGATAGGATTCACACCACATTGTGACGGGACGTAGCCCAGTGGTAAAGCGCTCGCACGCTGCAGGGTCGGTCTGGGATCGATCCCCGTCGGTGGGCCTATTGGGATATTTCTCGTTCCAGTCAATGCACCACGACTGGTATATCAAAGGCCGTGGTATGTACTACGATGTCTGTGGGATGGGGCATATAAAAGATCCCTTGCTGCTAATCAAAAAGAGTAGTGATGTCCTCTCTCAATATCTGTGTGGTCCTTAACCATATGTCTGACGCCATATAACCGTAAATAAAATGTGTTGAGTGCGTCGTTAAATAAAACATTTCTTTCTTCTTTTTTTTACGTCCGAGGTGACATACCGAAACATTTGTAATCATTAGAACCTCAGAGGTGCTCTAAATGTGAAAACGCACTTGAAAAGATAATCCTAGTGTCAATTTGCAATGCAATTTATTTAAAACATGAGAAGGAGTGCAACTGGAAGAGTTACAAAAGAATTAAGGTGATCTAAACAAATAACACAGAATATATTACATATTTTTGAAACAGAAACTTCCACGGAAGTCTTGTCTTGGTGGGTCTGCGCTAAATCGTTTATACTCATGGAAGGTCACGGAGATTTGGAAACAATAAATGAATGACTTACAATCGCTGAAGGTGAAGGTCAAGACACGCTGGAAAGACAACTGACTGTGAGTTACAAGACAAGAGTGCGACGTGGACTAGACTAAAGTATGTGTGTGAAGAGTGGATGTGTGGGGGAGTATGTGGGAGGGGGGAGGAGTGTCTGGATGTGGGTTTGTGGTCGGGAAGGCATGGAACCGGTAGCATTATTGCGTCTTCCCGTAAAGTGTGTTTATGAACCAGTAATTAATAGCAATATTTTATTTTTATATCTTGCTCAAAGAAATATATAAATGCGCAAAAAGATCAACAGGAAGACTTCTTTGGGCTTCACGTAATATCAACTGCCAGATGAAGATCGATCATAGCCGGCACAACCCAAGGAGGTGTGCGTTACTGTTTCATTCGGTTCCTGGAAAGAGAATCAACAGAACGGTAACTGACCTTGATGGTCGTTGGTGTTGTTTTAAAAAAAACAGACGTTTAGGTTATTAATACACGTTGTTGTTCACGCTTGGTAAGGTGTCAACAGGATGGAACGTACGCAAAGGGAAGCAAACAGTAATGAATAGGAAATATTAGTGTCGCAAACAACGGGTATGATATGGATATTCTAGGTATTACCAGTATGTGTTTGTATTATTTAAAGATATTACAATGACAGCAGTGTCCGACAAATGTTTGAGAAAGTCACATAGGCTTTGGCTAGTGCCCTACATCTATTATATTAGTTAATTATTTTTACTAGCGCATACCAAATATTCACTAGTCGGGAGTCATGATGACATAAAAATCCATTGTCTTTTAGTAACTGGTGACTGAGAGGGAAAAACCCCCGATTACGTTATACATGATTAATCTATTTTCTGGTCACTTGCTTATAGCCAGAACATTTACCATCATGACAACATTTTACAAATTGCATGAATGAGTTCAGACTTTATTAAAGTCTGGTTTTTAATGTTTGATATAATCAGGGGCCCAGATTTCATTGCAATATAAATGCTTTAAATTAAATTGGAATCAATTGGTGCTGTCACAATAATCAAAACTGCCGCTTCGTAAATAGCACCAAGTTGGCAGCTAAGAGCCACCAATCACCGTGGAAAAGAATATCACGTGATGTATTAAGACGCGAGGGCTGTATGTTTTCTTGTGGGTTTTTTTTAAAGGGTTGTTTTTTCTTAATGAAGACTGCTATCATTGCATTTGGTTTCTCACGACCATTAATATACGGACGTAAACAGAAATGCTAGGAATTAATTGTTAAGTCATGAAACCCTATTTACATTAATGACAGTGTGGGTACGCTAACGTGGTTTAGCTATTTCTTCTTCGACGGCGACAGCGTTTAGCTATTTCTCAGAAACCAATTGCTTGGTCAATCAAACTTCATACAGACATAGCCAGTGCACCACGGCTGGTATATCAAAGACCGTGGTATGTACTATCCTGTTGGTGGGATGGTGTATATAAAAGATCCCTTGCTACTAATAAAAAATATGTAGCGGGTTTCCTTTCTAAGACTATATTTCAAAATTACGAAATGTTTGACATCCAATAGCCGATGATTAATAAATCAATGTGCTCCAGTGGTGTCGTTAAAGAAAACAAGCTTTAACTTTCATACAGACATATGCAAATATATCAAAGGTCAAGGTCACACTGTGCACGTAGCGATGCATGCCTTAATGCTATGAACAATTAATTATCTTACAGATATCCGTTGAACTGTCTTGTACACATATACGCCATATATTTTGCTATTTTGATTATTTCACCCCTCTTTGCGAGTGCTTACCTTTTGTATACGCGGAACCTTGTGATTATATCCCATCACCAATTGCCTCAAGATAGTCTACGAGGTATCTCCGAGAATAGTTTCGTTGGCTTGACCTTTAGTAACCAGAACCTTACGATTCTCGTTAACCCCTATCAAATTTCTCTTTGAGCGACCAAGTACTTAGTATGTTTTATGTCAATAGCTACTTGTAGGACTTGTACACGAGTTTGTATTCAGTTACTCAATCGACGTACCTGCTCCGTGGAGTGTGCGTTGATAGTATTACAATATCTGCGTGTTAATATGTTACGGTATTATATTATGTATACAATCAATAAATACTACTACTGCTACTGCTGCTAGTGTTGCGTCTGCTACTACTACTGCTTCTGCTGCTACTACTATTATTACTTCTACTTCTGCTACTGCTGCAACTACTGCTACTGCTGCAACTACTACTACTACTATTTCTGCTGCTGAAACTACTACTACTATTACTGCTGCTGAAACTACTACTACTATTACTGCTGCTGAAACTACTACTACTACTGCTATTACTAGCACAGTAGTTACTATTACCACAAATACTGGTGATATTACTACAACAACAACAACAACTACTCTTACTACTACTACTACTACTACTACTACTACTACTACTACTACTACTACTACTGCTGCTGTTCCTATTACTACTACTACTACTACTACTACTACTACCACTACTACCACCACCACCACCACAACTAGTAATTCTTGTAGTCAGTAATTTGTTACATAAATAAATTAATTAAACATTATTACAAGTAACTAATAACAAGTACCTAATTATAGGTAGTATAAAATGTTTTGGCTGGCAAATTACACCATGCTGACAACTTTATGAGTTATCAGTTTTGGGTAATCAAATATGCTTCGTTTCATCCTGATGTTTGTGTTATTCAAAATGAATTTTATGCAAACACAGAAGGTACTACCTCGAAAAATAGGGATAGTAACTTTAACTTAGCTAAAAAAAACCCCAAGAATACAGGGTACATCTGAAGTTTGAAAGCATTTTAGACTGGACTTCACACCACTACGAAGTACACTTGTTGGTAAAGTAAAGTTTGTTTTGTTTAATGGCACCACAAAAGCACATTGATTTATTAATCATCGCCTATTAGATATCAGACATTTTGTAATTCTCACATACAGTCTTGAGAAGAAACCTGTTACATGTTTCATTGGCAGAAGGGATATTTCATATGCGATTCCCCACATGCAGGACCAGTACATACCACGGCCTTTGATATACCACTCGTGGGACAATGGTTGGGGACTGAACTATCAATCAATAAAGTTATGATTCACGAGGCGTGTCTTGCAGTGTAATAATAGAAATAAAAGAATGGACATATAATTTACTAATGGACCAAAATACACTCCTTTATACCTGTTTCAGAAGTAAGAATTTGCAGAATGGCTATGACCAAAGGCCGTATAAATATTTAAATTGTGCATGATGCATCTGCTGTTTCCTTGCAGTACATTCACCAAAAAAACAAAAAAATCATAATAATAAAAAAAGAAAACAAAAGAGATTACTTTTATGACATTAAAAACTGATAGCAGTCGATTGTTTCACGGGACATGATTCATAAATTTCTCTTGAAATCTTCACTGCAATTGTTTGTCGCCCAAGCCCATTTTATCCGAAAGGTTTTCTTTCTTGAAATGACTGGACGATGACTAAGAGGTATCGCTGACTTTTTCCCATCACAAACTGCGATGTTAAATTAGCTAAGCCTCGACCAAACAGGAATAATGTCTGATATTTCTAAAGTCACTTACTTTAGTTCTCAAGACGCTTTTCTGTGTTGTATAATGCATTTTAGAGCAACTTAAAAATACAAGGACTTCCAGAAATACATAGGATTTTGCCAAAATGTATAATTTAAGTAAGAACTAGAAAGTAATGTGTCATTTAACGGTAGCCGAGCATATTTTAGATAGCTTGGTAGCTTGGGTCAATGAAGACAATATTATGATGTAATATGTGCTGTCCTATCAACCAATGCCCCATGACTGGTATATGAAATGGTGGTAGTAGTAGTAGCAGCAATAGTAGTAGTAGTAGAAGAAGAAGTAGTAATAGTGATAGTAGTAGTAGTTGTAGTTGTAGTAGTAGTAGTAGTAATAATAGTAGCAGCAGCAGTAGTAGTAGTAATAGTAGTAGCAGTAGTAGTAGTAGAAGTTATAATAGTAATAGTGATAGTGGTGGTAGTAGCAGCAGCAGTAGTAGTAGTAGTAGTAGTAATAGTAGTAGTAAGTAGTAATAGCAGCAGCAGCAGTAGTAGTAGTAGTAGTAGCAACAGCAGTAATAGTGGTAGTAGTAGTAGTAGCAACAGCAGTAATAGTGGTAGTAGTAGTAGTAGCAACAGCAGTAATAGTGGTAGTAGTAGTAGTAGTAGTAGCAACAGCAGTAATAGTGGTAGTAGTAGTAGTAGTAGTAGCAACAGTAGTAGTAGTAGTAGTAGTAGCAACAGCAGTAATAGTTGTAGTAGTAGTAGTAGTAGCAACAGCAGCAGCAGCAGCAGTAGTAGTAGTAGTAGTAGTAGTAGCAGCAGCAGCAGTAGCAGCAGTAGTAGTAGTAGTAGTAGTAGCAGCAACAGCAGTAATAGTGGTGGTAGTAGTAGTAGCAACAGCAGTAGTAGTAGTAGTAGTAGTAGTAGTAGTAGTAGTAGTAGTAACAGTAGCAGTAGTAGTAGTAGTAGCAGTAGCAGTAGTAGTAGTAGTAGTAGTAGTAGTAGTAGTAGTAGTAGTAGTAGTAGTAGTAGTAGCAGTAGCAGTAGTAGTAGTGGAAACGTGACGCTGGTATGGTAGTATACAAAAAGAGATTGCGTTTTTTTGTTTGTTTCCTTGTCCAATCTCGGCGCTGTTCGTTCGGGAACATCGTGTGTCGTCGTCAGGTATTCGGCACACATGGCACGTTGGTGGGCGTGGTCAGCGCGAGGGGTGGAACGGGCGTGCCTGGCGAGAAACATGCCCATTAGCTCCATCTACAGTTGGCGCGGTCGCAGGTCAGTATTGTACAAACACAAAACACAACGCGCTTTACTTTGTAAGCCTGTGCCAATAATGAAGATGCCACGCCGATTGCGGGAACGAAACAGACGATACTATTATAAATCAATAATGTACATAACGGTAGTGCGTTACTACACTACTGGTACCACTATGCCACGCGCGTCGATACACGAACGTTCTGCGTACTATGAGCAGCGTAACGCACACGAGTCATTCAGTGGCCAGTTTCGTGGAGGTTTCAGAAAAAGGCTCATGCGTTTGACCTTTGACCTCATTCTCCCTGAAACTGTTATGACAGCGGTGATATTTATAACTCCGCCTAGCTTTCTCAACATTGCTCCTCCTACGCATCATGTGTGGGATTATATATACATATAAAACTCCACTCTTAATGAAGGAACCAACAACACGCACAGTTTGTAATGAAGTACAGTATATATGACATCAGTCTTTTTTTTTCTATAAAAGAAAATACTCTGCTTTTTAAATCAAAATCGTAGGGACGCGTAAATGCGTGTGGTCATTCGACTACCATTGATGTTTTGAGTGACAAGCCGATCCAATTTCTGATTGGCTGTTGCCAGGCGGATTTATTGGGAGAGTATTTGTAATTAGTACAAATCTCGGCGTAATTGTAGGTCACATGGAAGGAGGGTTAGGGTAGAACGGCCACTGGACAGAGAGGTGTAGTGGTGGTGCGGTGCGGCAAAAGTGTTGTGTGGGATTTACTTTGCTCTATGTGGAAGTAACGCGGAGGGCCTCTTTTTATTTCCAACCACGAGACCGCCAGTGGGAGAGTAGGAGACCCCCGCAATGGCCTCAGGTCAGTGTTTGCTCTACTTTCTTTCATTATTTAGCCTAGTTCTTTCTCTCCATCACTGATGCCAAGGAATGGTCGCAGTCGCTTGTCGGCAAGCGGTCACGTTCTGTGCGTGGTGTGCTGTGTTGGAAAGCCTTCTGCAATGCTGTCTAACTGAACGCACCGAATTGCGCAGCAGCAAATGGGAAAAGATCTTTTAAAATCCCGGCATGTTGTTGATGTCGGATCCCTCTCAGTCGCCTGGTCACTGTTGACATCTATTTTGAAGGGTCACCCAAACTGCGACAAACAGTGCAACTCTCAAAAAGTTTCGTTGTTCAGAAGAAAGAAAGAAAAAGGGCGAAAAAGAAGAAGAAGCAGTATGTGGATGGATGGGATTTTCCACAACGTGCACCTGTTTTTGCGCTCATATTCGCCACACTTTTCCAGTAGTAAAGTTCGCCTATACACGATGGACTCCGTTTGGCCTACTTAACAGGAAGCGCTAAGTGTCTATCAGTTTCTGAGCAAGGGTTATAGGTCATTGTCGCAGTCAATGCATAAAAAAAAAATTGGAAGAGATTTTGGTTATTTATCCTTTGCTCGGCAGAAACACGAGAGCTGGAACTAGTCCGTACAGGGTATTTTGGAATGGAAAGAAGAAAAAAGTTTTAAAAAAAAGAATGGTATATATATTTTTTCTATCTTCCCACGGCTAATGTTTTGACCCGTTTTTCTCTAGTAGACCGGATGTGGCCACAGAACCCGTACAGAATCCGCTCAACAGCTGATCCAAATTGTTCCATTTCAGTCTCAGGAAGGAGTGTTGCAAATGTGCACTAAATCAGCAGGGCTGGGGCCACACGAGAAGTACGGAGCGAAAAAAAAAAGGAAGGGAGAAAAAAAAAGTAACGCGAACACAAAACAGGATGTCTCGGATGATTGACCACCGCAGCTGACCTTTTCTCGGTCATCGGGGTCAGTTTACGTGTCACGGAGCGGTCAATACAGAACTCTTATTACATTCATGCTGGAAGAAAAGAATGTTGGCCTTGCAAATAACAAAAGTAGACAAATAAATCTCTCCTTGTTATCGTGGGACTATTTACATGCGTGTATCCCTAGCGTTATGTGTGAAAAAAATGCACCAGGACCGTTACTTGTCTAAAATAATTGGGGTGGAGTTGGGGTGTAAGAATAATAGAGACATAATATATTTAGGGTCTTCTACTGCTGGACCAAAAATACGATTCTAAAGTAAATAAAATGATTTTGTGGAAGGCAACTTCCTCCTTGCAATCTCTAATTTTACATCCGTGA
Source organism: Gigantopelta aegis (assembly GCF_016097555.1). Classification (NCBI taxonomy): domain Eukaryota; kingdom Metazoa; phylum Mollusca; class Gastropoda; order Neomphalida; family Peltospiridae; genus Gigantopelta; species Gigantopelta aegis. The sequence continues at coordinate 56,547,947 of NC_054702.1, forward strand.
AAAAAGAGAGAGAGAGAGAGAGAGAGAGAGAGAGAGAGAGAGAGAGAGAGAGAGAGAGAGAGAGAGAGAGAGAGAGAGTACCAAACTAAGGTACATATTCGGAACAGAGGTTTTAAAATAATTAATATGCTTAATTTAGCTACATAAATTGTCAGCTTTAATTTTATAAATCAAAACATGTAGATGTGTCTGAGAAAGGTTGCACAGTTGCTACTAGTATAATATACTATTATCATAACAGGTTCAGATTTATTGACCAAGACGGAATCTCTCTCTCTCTCTCTCTCTCTCTCTCTCTCTCTCTCTCTCTCTATATATATATATATATATATATATATATATCTCTTCTCTCTCTCTCTCTCTCTCTCTCTCTCTCTCTCTCTCTCTATATATATATATATATATATATATATCTTTCTCTCACTCTCTGTCTCTCTCTCTCCATCTCTCTCTGTGTCTGTCTGTCTGTCTCTCTCTTTGTGTGTATGTGTGCGTGTGTGTGTGTGTGTGTGTGTGTGTGTGTGTGTGTGTGTGTGTGTGTGTGTGTGTTACTCTCCTGGTAGTGTGTATCGCATTCCATTACACGGACAGGTGAGAGAGCACGACAAAGAAACGACAGGTCCCCTCTTTTGTTGTGCCTCTGCCTCAGCCGTACCGCTCGCTCACAACACTCGCTGGATGGCGCTCCTTTCGAAACGGATGCCAGTCGAAAGCACATGGCTACCTCACTCCGCGATCTCTCTGCGGTCGGTGGGTCCACCTCCGCGTCTGTAATTCTCATGCCACCAGTGGACACTGGTCACCCCGAGGACAGTCCCGACCGTCAGTACAGCAGCAGCACCGTGCCTTGGCGTTTCGTGCCAGCGTCGCGCGAAACCGAACCAGCTGATGTCGGAAGAAGCCGAAGGTATTTTTTCTCTTCTTCTGTCACTATGGCGGTTGGTATGGTTGCCAGCGAGGAAATGTTCGATCGCAGTGGTCAGTGGTAGACTCTCTCGCTAGCCTATGTGGGCCAGCTTTGGTACACTCGTAGACCTATGATCATTATAAGTAGTCGATATTTTCCTCCCAAAAAAACCACGTACGTACGCCCAGATCAGTGGTAGACGTTTACAAAAAACCGTGAGGTAAGTCGCTGCGCAAATGCCAATATTACGTAAACTAAACTGGATAAATTGCGCAGGGTTGGAGGTCGCGCCTCGAGACTACTCGTCCATTTTCCACGAAGATACAGCAGACTCCGTGAAGACGAGGTGTTCGCAAATAGTTTCCCGAAGAACAAAAAATCCAGGAAAACCCACCAAGTTTCTCTTTAAAAAACTGTCCGAAGATTACATGGATTTGTTGGACAAAAATGGCATTCTGATTCTTTGATAATAATTTTAGTTCTTTTTTGTTTGGACACCAAGATGAAAAGATGTCCATAACTGATCGATGACTACCAAGAGCTTGACAAAAAATCCTGTCATTGACTTGTGTGAAGAGCCAGAGGGATTCATGTTTAACTCAAGTGCTTACATGGATAATGTTTACCAACACCCACAGCTCAAACTCTTCACAGGTCGTACAGTTATATTATTACAATTTACATTATATTTAAAAAAAAAAGATTTCTTGATATTAAAGCAGTTATAAGATTAAAAATATATTATGTGGTAAACTCCTTGTAAGTAAATGTTTCTCAGACGTTATTAAATTATAAATAGCATTATTGAACAGTTAAATAATCGATAATTGTGCAGGTATACGTAGATAAATTTACGTTTAAAAGCTATAATACGTCTGCTTTAAGCTTGCAGACGACCGTTACGTCACATTTTCTTTGCCGACAATCGATGACATGTAAAATATGCGAAAAATCGTAAACTATTTTGGAGGAAAAAAGTGTTTATGCCAGTTTTATGTTTTTGTTAAACATGCGTCTGTATGTTAAGATATGACTTCACAAGCAACCAAAACATTCTTCATGATTTTTGGTTTTAATATAATGACCCAGAAACGCTGGTGTATAATTTATTGTAATGGCACATAGCGGCTATGAAGCCACTCCTCTGGAAGCGTCACATGTGGGGTAAAAGGTTTCCTCATTACAATGAAAAGTTGCTACTTTGTGTTCATACTCTTTAAAAAATAAAAAATAACAATAATACAAAATAACAAAAAAAATACAATGAATTTCAGTTTACCATTCTTCATCCTTTGAATTTTATAAAATTACATTATTAATATCTTTATTTATTTGTGTAATTTGATTTGTTTATTTATTTTGATTTGGTTATTCATTATTTATTTATTTAATTATTTATTTTGAAGTATTCATCTTGTGGAATTTTGTATTGAACATTAATTACTACTGTTGTTATCATCTTTACTATTGCTGCTTTAACTAATACAGCTATCCAGGAGGCCAATGCTTTGTGTACTATCTTTTGTTTACTAGTTGTATGTAGAAAGTAACCTATATTATCAATTAATCATTTAAGCTATTTGATTATTATTAAATATAAACACTACAGGAATAATATTACATTTACTGCCTGCCAATTCAATAAGCTACAGCACTTATGAGACATTAAGAACAAAAGTTTTTGTTAACAATTAACACTAATATTGTAACAGTAAAGCTCCTTTTACTATTACTACCAATATTAAATATTATTCTAACATTAAAAATTAAACAAAACATTTGTACATGTAATACTTTTTAGTAATTATCTTGTTCTGTTATTATACATTTTCAAAAATACATGCTACTAATTATTTAGACTTTAAAAGTATATATTTCTGATATACGGTGCTTGACTTGTTTAAACAAGAGTTTTACAATAACTTGTTGTTAATATTAATATATTTATTAAAATTAATATGGAAATGTTATGTTGAGTGAAAACAAAAGAATTGTTATCACCAGACTCATTCATGATATGGAAATAATTATATTAACATGTTTGAGTATATAATATATAGTATGACAATGGATAATATTTCAGTGCATCACATTTTAAGCAAGTATTTTAATTACATTGTTCAAAAATATTTTTCAAGCATTAATGTATTTGTATTTGCAGTTCCTTTTAATTTTTAAGTAAGTTTCTCATAAAATGCTATCATAAATTTCTTTCTCTGGGTATCTACATATCCCCAAATTTCTCTTTTGCAATAATTTTGTTGTTAAATAATATCAACATTCACACCTTAAATACATGTATATCGATATGAGTTGTAACAATACTGTTTTGTTAAATGTTATTATTAATTTTTGTAAAAAGTAATTAAAAAAATTATTTACTTTTATAATTTGTGTTTTGAAAATGTGAATAATGAATAAATACAGGAATATGAAAATAATTTAAAATTCAATGTTTGAAAATGTTTTACTAAAACAATAAAAAATTATCATCCACAATAAACATTTATGTTGATTTTAATAAAGAACCAGTATGTTACACACACACACACACACACACACACACACACACACACACACACACACACACACGTGTGATATATATGTACAACTGTGTGTGTGTGTGTGTGTGTGTGTGTGTGTGTGTGTGTGTGTGTGTGTGTATGTGTCAGTATGTACCTATCGACATTTTGCTTTAAAACTGATTATTAATTATTTATGATTTATTAATATCAGCTTGATAATCGATCGCTTTTCTGGGTAAATGTCTTCGGAAATTGTTTCACCACGAGGCCATGGTCCGCAAACGACAACAAAACAAGTGACCTTGACCTTGGAATAAACCTTACTCCCGGTCACCTCAGAAGCTACGTCATCCCGTTTTCGCTTCTGAGTATCATTTACCAATGTAATTATCAGATAGATTTTGCTCAGCTATAATATGTAAATGGTTTTGTTGTTGTAACGTTAGTAATTTAGTATCACGAGGTGTAAAGAGTTTGTTTTCTCAGGAATTACTTGGTTTTGGTTATGGTCGAGTATAAACAAATATTAATCAGCAATGTAAATATTATAAAGTAATGGACTCTGTTAATACTAGGAGAATAAACGATAGGCAAGAAATTTTGTCTAGCTTATACAAGAGTATACTTACTAACCACCACCCACCCCCCACCCCCCAAAAAAAAAGAAAAAGAAAAAAAAAAAAAAAGAAGAAAAAGACATACCCAAAGAACAACATAAAATTACAAAAAGAACAGCCCACAAAAATAATAATACAAATAGAAAACCCTCATCACAAAAATGCACAAAACAGACCACACAAAATAAACCACAACAAAAACAATTTAAAAAACAAAACAAAATATTACATGTTTATGTTGTGATTTATTATTAGTGGTATGTTCTTTTTAAACAGACACATAATATTAAAGCAAAATTATATGACATGATGTTAGATAAGCAGATAATAAAATACTATTATCAAATATCAGTATGTATCTAGTGTATATTTGTGATTAAATTTATTCACTCACATAAACCTCAAATATATCGATGCTATTGCTACGAAATTAACTGTATCTTAATTATGTCAGAGTATTAAATTAGTGTTCAGATATTTTAATTGTGTACATACTGTTCCTAATATGGAATGTTGTCTTAAGACAAGCATCTTATTATATTTATGTGTAGTTTTCATCAGATGTTTTGTAGATACGATTATGTACTGTTTGAAACGCATAAGAGGTGTGAGTTGTTTAGGTGTGTGGCAGTGACAATGACAGAATTCCTAATTTTACCCAGAAGTGTAATGTTGAATTTAGAACTGTACTTTTTAAATTCATTAACTTTGTCCCATGACACCTGTACCAACCTTGCAGAGGCATCAGTAAGATAAATAAACTACCAGATTTTGGATTTGCTAATAAATATGTCTTGTGGTTTCTTTAAAACCAATAGCTTATTGCAAAGTTATTACTGTATTGCACAATGAACGTGACAAATCCAATTTATTATAATTTATGACAATTTATATTTTTATATTGTTTCCTCATCTGCCCCATATCCCATGCACCTTTGATTTTAGTTTGTAAACGTTCTGAACTTAATAACGTATTCATTGATGTTAAGACAGATTTAATCATAATTTTGTTTTGGTTGTTTTGTTGTGTTGTTATTCTTTAAAATGATTCTACTGGGTACATTTGGTGTTCCCTTGATATGCAAAAAAACCACCAAAACCCGCGATATCAATATTTTTAAAAAGTATTGTTTTAGTAGAGTGCAGACTATTTGAAAATTAATCTCTGTAAATACGAATGCCAAAGTAATCACATTGTCAACTGATTTCAATGTAGAGACATTGACAAGAACATGTTAATTTAGAACGATTTGGTTTTGTTTTCTATTCCAATAACTCCCTGCTTACTCTGGATACTGAGATGGTTAAGACGTTTCCAATGCAGATCATTGCATAAAATTATTACAACTATTATATTTCTACAAAACAAAAACAATCAACAAAGCTGAACCTAATCTTTGTACAATTTCTAAAAGCATTCCATAAAATGCATTACATCTTTTTTTAACTGCATCCCACTCAAAATGTTTTGTAATCATTTGGTCCAACTCTTAAAAACTGTCCTCATATTCACGTTTTATCTTTAGTTGCTTAATTAATTCTACAGGGAGAAAATAATATTGCAACAACTGACGATATTTGTATCTATTTTTATTACTTGCTAAAGTCTAAGTCTTTATCTATAAATGTAAAGTAACAGGCATTATACCTAATATAAAACATTTTAAAATTGTTCTGAAATCTAAATATCTAATAGAAAGACATATCCATTATAATGACAGTTTTAGCTGTTTACACGCCAAATTTCAAACCAGTTAGGCTATATATCATATTTAAGATATAGCTAAGCAATAGAAGATAAACAGGTAATGCAATATTTTAACTGTCGTTTAGTATTATATATATTAATATTTTAGAACATACAGCCATGTCAATCATTGTCAAATAATTCATATTCATGTTTTATAATATGAGAATATTACTTCGATTGTGAAGCCATATGATGACTGCAGTTGTATTTTGTTTATTTGTTGTATCTTTGTGTGTGTCTGTGCGAATGTATATATGCATGCGTGTGGGGTTTTGTCTTTCTTTTGTTTTCTCTTCCGGTGTCACATGTTAATGTGCCAGTGTATGAGTAGTTACAGTATAATAGAAAATATCTCGGAAATCATTCGGTATAATTAATTGTTTGTTTTGTTAAGTTACTTACAATGGTTTTTCTATCTAAAGTTTTAATATTCACAAACATAACCTTTTGATAATAAGTATTACAAATACTGAATGAAAATGTCCACCTGTTTATTGAATCGTAATATTTACATATATAAATGTCTTTTGTAACTCTGTCACTTCATTCCTTTCTTTGGGACAAATAAAAACGAAAACAAGTTTCTGCAAATAAATTTTAAAACACCTAAAAAAAAAAAAAAACACATATATTATGTAAATGGAGTAACATTCTGAATCTAAAGATAAACTGGCAGACATGCTTTGCAAATTGCAAACCTTAAGATATGTCTACAAATACATGCAGGACCACATCGTATGCACACCATATGGATGGTAGGGTGTAGTCAGTGATGTCACCAACCTTTTAACAAGAGGTAGGAATGGCTGAAAGGGAAGAGTGAGGATTATAGAAATAAGAAGTTTGGGAATTTGTTTGTTTTTTATGACCAAGCCTTCACCATAGATTTCTAATGGTCAATTTTTTTTTGCATTTATTGGCAGGAGATTGTCACCGTCAGGAAGGTTGGTGTATATATATATGTGTGTGGGGGGGGGGGGGGGGGTGGGGTAGGGGGGGGGGGGGGGGGCAGATGGTGCTAGCAAGGTGCTTATAATTAATTAGTACTTTAAAAAGTCCAGATTAACGTAATGTTTGGCAGATGATATGATATATACGACACCAGATATTAACATTCGGCAATAGATCTAGCTACATGGCCCAGTGAATGTTCATATTCTTGGTTGAAACACCCAAGGCTACAACTTAATCCATTTATAGTCCGTCCCACAGGAAACGCATTTTTTTCAAGCTATGGAATTTAGTACAAGTTATTTATTTCTGAGCCAATTGTTTTCTAAATTGCACACAAACATAGGTTATTTTTTGTTATTTCCAAAACACTTTTATACTTTTCTTTTTACGTCAAACAAAACTGAAATTATTTACATAAAACCCCCCATTTTTGTAAGAGGATGGGACGAACTATAAATAGCCTGATGTGCTTTTGTCGTAGGATCGAACCCCCTTGGTGGATCCATTTCTAATTAGTTTTCCTCCGTTCCAACCAGTGCCCCACAACTGGTACATCAAAGATCGCGATATGTGCTGTCCTGTCTATGTGAAAGTGCATCTATGAAAGATATATTTCTGCTAATAAAAAAGAGACTATATATCAGAATTATCAAATAATGTGTTCTAGTGATATCGTTAAAGAAAATAAACTTTAACCGTGGAGAATAGCTCACACTTTTATTAATCTTTCTCATCAGTCACGCCTAACAATCTCATTAATCTTAATAAATAAATAGATAATAAAAATAATATATTAATAAATGAATAAATATTAACTTTCCAATTTCTCCTCCAAATTTCAATCTGTTTTGACCATATTCTGTTAGTTTTCCTCGAATATTTCTTCCGAACTGTCCACACCATCATCTACCTGTCTGAAGTTCTTCCACGGGTACAGTCTCTGTGTACCTCCCTGCACTCACCTGGTATCCTGGTCTTCTGTCGCTATTAAACCTGGTCTGACTCACTGCACTAACTAAAAGAGTATACGTAACAGGATGTTTAACTATTACATGTGCCTCTTAATGCTGTAAGTAACCACTGTAACACCTCCCGAAGTGGTCAGACTATATCCACAACTAAAGCTAAGGGAAATGAAACGTGTATGACCAGGATGATCACAAGAGACAATGATCTGTCGCGGTTTTGAAAGACAAGGACTGGGATGTGGTTTATAAATAGGAAGAGCTGCCAGACTGGGAAGAAGTAAATACGGGACTGAATTAAAAGAGAAAATTAATTAATGTATTAATGTTTCATAACAACCCGGGACAAAAAAATATATCGCCTATTTGATGTGAAACAAAGGTAAAAATATGAATGAAATGATCAACATTAATATAAAAATTCAAACACTCCGCATTTTTACAAGGGATTAAAACTAATTTTTACGATAGATTGATGGATATACATGGCAAGAAAGTCTCAAGTTAGCACATTTTGCATGAATATCTGCATAATGTTTGCCCGAATTTGAGGATTTTCTCCAGCATTACGGTCAGTTGTCCCCCCTGCCCCCTGTCTCGTACGCTTATGACAACAAACCCCAACTCCCCAAAACAAACAACAACAAGTGAATAACATTATGATTAATAATCCGTTAAGTAAATTCTTACTTTTATAGAGATGACTCAACCACACTTATTAAAATGGCCGATTCTGATTGTAGGTCAGGTGATGGTCACATATTTTGTATGTACACATACTCGATAAATACGGTACCACACTTAATATAACGTAATTTGCACCAGACTTGCGCGCATTTGTGAAAAATCAATTCTCCGCAGAAAGATGTTTTCATAAAGTGACGTCACGTTATTTAATACTGAGGAGACGGTGCGATAACTAACTGACTGCAGGTCAAGTAATAAAGCTAATGGGAAACAGTCGAATGTACGGAAATTCTCACATTTATCTAGGTAATGTTACAAATCTGACTGAAGCGACGTCGTTCAATCATTCCCTCTCGCTTGAATAAGCGCAGATATTGATGACGTAAAATGCATTTCTGAGACCTTAATTCACTAAAATCTCGCAAGTTTACGATCTCGTTTTGCGATGCCTAAAAGACTTACCAGGACAATGCGATGTTGCTTAAGAGAACTTTGTGAATTAAAGTCACCGAGCCTAGTTTGTAAACACTACGCGTATTTTGCACTATTGGAGTCGTTTTTACTAATTGAAATGAGACATTCTACTTAGATGTTATGTTTTAGATTATCCATTTTCGTACATCGAAGTGTTTCTGGTCATCCCGGTGTTTCTAATACCACGAAATGCATTTGTCATATATTAAAAAACGCACGTGCGTCTGACAAATATCTGTTATGGAAACGAGCTCTGGTGCCTGAAACCCGTATAGGGCATGTAAAACTAGTTCACGCTCTGGTCCATCTTTTAAAGGATAGTTCACCGTTTCTGCTACATAGAATCTTGTTTAACCTTATTGTAACTTTATCCAAATGTGTTAACGGTTTGTAGATTAATCAAACTTAGTGTCTATTTTAACAGATTGAAACTAGGGTCTGCGACTTTAAGTCCCTGGTTTCTACACGTTCCAATATATGATTTCTAAATTTTAATTTGGAAGCAAATGCTAGAAATCGAGAATGCAGTTATAGAAATTAGTCCCGAAATTAGACTCCTTATTAGACTTATAGTGTAACGTTTGTAAAGTTTTCAACAGCAATGCAGAATGCAAACAACGAATCTGAACCATAAACCCGTTATCTATAATCAAAACCGTATCTCTGTACAATGCAGTCGAATGGGTATTTGGCAAAATAGTGGTTGATTCCGTGAATCTCTAGTGCCTCGTTTATAGGAGGACAGCCACTCCCGAGATTCTTTACTGGGCAATACATCATTCCTGCGCTGTTCAAAGAGGACTGCCACTCCAAGACAGTTTACAAAACTAAAAAGGGCTTATGATGCATACGTGCATATTATGATGATATTGCTCTTGAAAATGAGGAATCCTGGGTAAGATTGGACGCAAAAGTTGCTTATGAAAATGATTATAAAAAACCCACCATAATGTACATTTTGAGCAGCGTTTTCTGCCTGCCATCTGTTAATTTCGAGCCTTGACTACTGTAAGCCAAAACGTTCGCCTCTGTCCCTACAGTACAGCGTGTGCTCCCCTCCACTTCCCATATGGTTTCTATGGATCTGCATATACAATATTCAGTAGATAATTTAAGAGGGACAGAGTAAATTTATAATCAGTGAGAGATAATGAATACTATAACAAAACAAGTATTATTTTAAATGGGCAGTTTAATTGTTTATTAAAGTTTGAATTTCTGAGAATAGGGTCTACTACAAATGTCATTTTCAACACTTTGATGGCACTTTCAAATAGAATAGGATGTCTAATACCGAGACTAAGTAATTGAATCATTATGACTAAATATGAAATTTTTATTCTCTTTGAACCAGCCCAGCTTATTATTACTATTTTATTTGCTTCCACACGATGAAAATCTCCGCCTTGTTGTTTTCGTCTGCGTAGTCTATATGGTCTTTCATTGAGACGGTACCATAAGGGCAGATCCGGAATTTAGGGATCAGAATAAAAAACCAAAAACAATCTGGATATTTTTTTTTATCAAAACCAATATTGATATTTTACCTAAATCATTCGCTGAATCACATTTTTCTCGGAGATCTCGGAGTGTGTGTGTGTGTGTGTGTGTGTGTGTGCGTGCGTGCGCGCGTGTGTTGAGCTCCCACGTATGGCATTCCATTAGTCTTAGATCTTAGAACTTACATTTATTTTCGATCCTGACCACCATTTCCCACCCGAATAGGACTTCATGACTCTATGACCAGATAGTAATTCTCTGAGGTGTTCTACAAATTATAAAACAGATCACCAGATAGTAATACGTTGAGTTCTACAAATTATAAAACAGATCACCAGATAGTAATACGTTGAGGTGTTCTACAAATTATAAAACAGATCACCAGATAGTAATACTCTGAGGTGTTCTACAAATTATAAAACAGATCACGAGATAGTAATACGTAGAGTTCTACAAATTATAAAACAGATCACCAGATAGTAATACGTTGAGGTGTTCTACAAATTACAAAATATATCACCATATACATCGAGGTGTTTTACAAATTATAAAACAGATCACCAGATAGTAATACTCTGAGGTGTTTTACAAATTATAAAACAGAACAATAATACATTGAGGTGTTCTACAAATTAAAAATATCTGCATCTACCGCTGTACCATATCATCGGTCCCTACATACAGCGTCTTGTCTTACCTGATGTGATAGTTTCCCGTCTCTTGTATGTCTTGTATCGGCAGGAGTTCCGTTAACTGTGTATAGTATTACTGTATTGTAATTATATATATATATATTAATATGAATATTTGATGTAAATGAGCGATGATCCATCAAAGGAAAACCTGTACTGGAACATTGTGCAATTGATCCTGAGCGTCTTTTTCTTTTGTTTGTTTCTAGACACAGGTGGTTTATCGAACTTCGCTGTATGTTTTCTAAGACTAGGAGAACAATACCAATAGGTTGTTTATCAAACGTCTCTATCTTGTCTATACCTCTACGAGAATACCAGTAAGTGGTTTACCAAATTTCACAGTCTGGTTTTTTTATGCCTCTAAAAGAACAATACCAGTAGGTAGTTTATGAAACTTCACAGTATGTTTTTATGCCTCTAAAAGAACAATACCAATAGGTGGTTTATGAAACTTCACAGTATGGGTTTTTTATGCCTCTAAAAGAACAATACCAATAGGTAGTTTATCAAACTTCACAGTATGTTTTTATGCCTCTAAAAGAACAATACCAATAGGTGGTTTATCAAACTTCACAGTATGTTTTTATGCCTCTAAAAGAACAATACCAATAGGTAGTTTATCAAACTTCACAGTATGTTTTTTTTTATGCCTCTAAAAGAACAATACTAATAGGTGGTTTATCAAACTTCACAGTATGTTTTTATGTCTCTAAAAGAACAATACCAATAGGTGGTTTATCAAACTTCACAGTATGTTTTTATGCCTCTAAAAGAACAATACCAATATGTGGTTTATCAAACTTCACAGTATGTTTTTGTTTTATGCCTCTAAAAGAACAATACCAATAGGTGGTTTATCAAACTTCACAGTATGTTTTTATGCCTCTAAAAGAAAATACCAATAGGTAGTTTATCAAACTTCACAGTATGTTTTTATGCCTCTAAAAGAACAATACCAATAGGTGGTTTATCAAACTTCACAGTATGTTTTTGTTTTATGCCTCTAAAAGAACAATACCAATAGGTAGTTTATCAAACTTCACAGTATGTTTTTTTTTTATACCTCTAAAAGAACAATACTAATAGGTGGTTTATCAAACTTCACAGTATGTTTTTATGCCTCTAAAAGAACAATACCAATAGGTGGTTTATCAAACTTCACAGTATGTTTTTGTTTTATGCCTCTAAAAGAACAATACCAGTAGATAGTTTATCAAACTTCACAGTATGTTTTTATGCCTCCTAAAAGAACAATACCAGTAGATAGTTTATCAAACTTCACAGTATGTTTTTATGCCTCTAAAAGAACAATACCAGTAAGTGGTTTATCAAACTTCACAGTATGTTTTTTTTATGCCTTTAAAAGAACAATACCAATAGGTGGTTTACTAAACTTCACAGTATGTTTTTATGCCTCTGAGATAACTATTTCAATGATGCCTTTAAGATAAAAAAACAAAAACGTATTTGTATTTCCTTGTATCAGATTCCGTCTGTGATATTCATTGACTGTATCAATTTCAAAGGAGAAGATACACATTCATATATTTCATGGTGTCTGGTGTGCCTCTGGCATAGTGTTTAGTATGTCTTAAAATGAGTTATTAACCAGAATACTGCCTTAACGGACCTGTCTCATCAGAAAACAAATGCTGTACGACTGTGGAAAAGCATATGAAAGAAATTTCCCTTCCTATAATAAGCAAATAGCCTATGTGAATAATTTTTTGTTCAGCTGTAAACTATAATATGTGGATTCCATATATCGATGGGCCAGTGCGAGAAAGTCATATCTTCAGAATGCCTATATCGAGAAAACGAACATAAGTAAAAGTTATATTCTGTATATATGATTAAATAATAAGACATTTTAAAAACAAGTATTGATTTTCTTTACTGACATTCTTTACAATTGTGAAAATAAACATGAAACTAAATACAACCATTGTTCTTTTTATACACATTTTTGCACTGATTCAGCAATCTATTTATGCTAAGTACACAATGTCGTTAATCCAAGGTTCCTTTTCTGTTTAATGTGGTTCTTTTTTTTACTTTGATTTATATTAGTGTATAAATTAGTACAAATATAGCAGGAATGTAAATGTTGGATGAACTCGGAGGGGTCGGATACACGTTTCAAAACTGTTCTTGAACAAATTTTCTCCAAAAAATGTTGTTGTATCTCGTTTTGGTTCAAACGTAATGCTCCACCTGCCTACTTGCGTTTTATGTTTCAACAACAATGCTAAATCATCCCAGGTAAAATCGTCCACAAATTTCCCATAAATGCTTTTATTTGCGTAAAATTAATATATATATATATATATATATATATATATATATATATATATATATATATATATATATATATACATACACAGTAGAATCTCGTTGGATGAACTCGGATACACTGCAACGACAGAACCAAAAACGAAGTCTCGAGTTGCACTTTCACTATGTTGATTAAATGGTTAGGTCGAACGAACTACCCGATAGGTCGAACACTTTCTCGAGCACCGATAGATAGGTAGGTAGATAGGTAGATAGATAGATAGATAGATAGATATTCAGTAAAAATCTTTGAAATTTAAAATATTTATCAAGTGTTACCTATATACAATTAGTAAGATGCAGCCGCCTATTTTAATATGATGTACGAATCTTCGTTGTATTCATTTTTCGTGCGTCAGCTATCGACCTTTCGAATCTACATGAATATATAAAATATGTAAATGTTTTGTCTTAACCGACCTCGGTGGTGTCATTGTTAAGCCATCGGACATAAGGCTGGTAGGTATATGGTTTCGCAGCCTGGTACTGGCTCCCACCCATAGCGAGTTTTAACGACTACATCCTCCTTTCTCTCACTAACCACTAACAACTAACCCACTGTGCTGGACAGACAACTCAAATAGCTTATATGTGTGCGCAGGACAGCGTGCTTGAAACTTAATTGGATATAAGCACGAAAATAAGTTGGAATTGATGTTTATTCCTGCTATAAACGTTCTGCATGGTGTGATTTGATGTCCCAATTATTGTTTGTATTCTGCGTATTTCACATGTGTTGCCAGTCTAGACCAAATGTTTACAAATTTAAAATGCTATTTGACTGTAAAACAAACGGTGTTCTCAGAAAGCTAGCAATTTTATGTAAACAAATTATGCATATTCATAAGTCCCTTGGCTAAAATCTATCCAATTACTGTTTCATTTTAATTGTATATGCAATGTATGTCTTCAAATGCAAATATGAACCAATAGATATACTTTTACATCATATACATCATTATTATGTCGAATGTGCCATCTTGTTATTTATTTATTTACTTATTTACTTATATTTTTACAATGTACCTCGTATGCCGTTGAATTACAGCCAGTGTAAATAAAGTTCAGTTCAGTTCAGAATGACAATCGTCTGGAAGGTTTTTCACCTCTTAGTACTGGTATAAGCGGCTCACAAACAGGTATACGTTCTGTGCAAATCGTTAGCTGATTATCGTTCATGCATTTTGAATAAATGTTTCTTATGCGTACTGTGTACATACTGTGTATTCAGTATTCACGATTTGTATATGGATTCAGTGTGCATCTTCCCAGGCCGAACGTTGATCGGTTGGTGCAAACCGATGATAACTGATGATCGATGATTAATTTTCAACCGATTCTAAACAATACTTTACTGATAGATATATGCTTCGTAGATTTTTCTGTTTATCTTCTATTTTAACCCAGAAAGTCACTGTGTACGCCTAATGGCGGAGCATTACATTTCCGATATTCCAGAGTTCATTATGCAAAGATTATTAGTTGGACAGACCTCTGAAAATTGCGAGAACGATTGTTTCGTTCGCGCATGATGCGACATCGCTCACGTATATCTAGTTTTGCACCTTCCATATTTCGTTCGCGTTTTAAATTCAGGATATTTACATGGTCATGAAGTGTTACGCAAATATGAAATGGGTTATCGGAAGTTTGGTTCCTTGACAACCGTAAATGGTTCATGCTAATGTTCAATTCTCAGAGGAAATTATTTTACAGGTGTTTATCGCATATATATGCACAAATATCGAAATGTGGCATTTTCGGCTATAATAATGCATCTTTGATACTTACCACAGACAAAATGTTGTTGTAGCATTAGCCTAACATAAAGAATTCCCGAAGAGGTTTGTTGTTTTAAATGCCCTACACAGTCAACACAAAACAATTTCGACAGACCACTACCATGCATACCAATTGATTTTAGCTAACCTATGTGTTCATTTGTTAGAACAGCCCCCAGCGAAAATCAAGTTTGCCCATTTGAAAATTATGCATTAAAGTATGTACTGATGATTTACAATTTTCGCCAGTGGTGTTCAAGGTAACTATGAATAATTTATTGCTTGCCGCATCGTATCGTGTGTGTACTAGTGTTTTATCGCGATGCACTCCCCGGGGACAATGGCCAAGAAATTAACTACTATCACAGATTTGTCGCCGCCTCCGTGTTTCCAAACAAACAAACACACGGAGGTCATGCATTCCCGATTGTTTGGCGTTCTAGGCACATTATCCCGTTTGTTTTAAAAACTAAGTCATGTTTACCTAGTTATTATGGAGGTGTTTCACAAACAGAGAGACTAACGAGGACAGCACATCAATTTGTATTGGTCAGAGGTATATTTAAACACTACCATATTTGTTTTCTAGGGTCATTAAACTTTATTTTAAAAACAGAGAAGAACAAGCATGCGATGTACGGTATGGAGTCAAGAGATATTTCAACAACAGTGTGTACAAGTCATAGTTCAAGAAGTGTTTATTATTTGTACAAGACAAAATTGAAAGGAAATTTCTATATGTGTTTATGACACTGGGTATATACTATATAGGATATATATCACCAAATCAAATCCCACAGACAACAAAAGTAACGTATTTTGCGAAAACTGCTCTAGGTAGCGCTTCAATCAACATACACATGTAAATTAGAAAACAAAAATGTTGGATAAGCTGTTGATTTAAACAATGTTTATTTCTGT